>NC_086451.1:456426788-456644288 GCF_028390025.1 Pseudophryne corroboree
TTTTGTCAGAACTATTCAGGCCATGTTTGATATCTGAATCATCAATGTCTTCTTTCGCACCAGTACAATTTATAATGGAGCCAGGAACTCTCAACATCTAGCTCCTCAAAATCATCTTTTTTTGGTGCCAGTACTATACATCAAGGAGGCAAAACTGCTGTGTGGTAAACTTGAAAATTGCTATACATGACCAATCTTCCTCTCCTTTCTTGTAAAACTGATTCCTAGTAGCCCTTTTCCTCATATTCCATTGCACTTCATTCAGAGAACTTCCTTTTCTATCATGGAGTGTTCACCTACTTCATCACTCCCTGGTGGTCTAGTGGTTAGGATTCGGCGCTCTCACCGCCGCGGCCCGGGTTCGATTCCCGGTCAGGGAAAGGGAGGTCTTCTGACTGTTTTTGACGAAAACACAGATTTATCAAACGTAAAAAAATCTTACACTTCAAAGCATCATTTCTCATATGAAATCGTCTTTAATTAGACTTGAGAACCTGTGAGTGGTCAAAACAGATCATGGAAATTGATAACAAAGGGTGAGATGTCTTTCTAAATGAATTTTTGCTACTAAAAGACTTGTGCTCTTGTAGAAAAGAGAATTTTGTCAGAACTATTCAGGCCATGTTTGATATCTGAATCATCAATGTATTCTTTCGCACCAGTACAATTTATAATGGAGCCAGGAACTCTCAACATCTAGCTCCTCAAAATCATCTTTTTTTGGTGCCAGTACTATACATCAAGGAGGCAAAACTGCTGTGTGGTAAACTTGAAAATTGCTATACATGACCAATCTTCCTCTCCTTTCTTGTAAAACTGATTCCTAGTAGCCCTTTTCCTCATATTCCATTGCACTTCATTCAGAGAACTTCCTTTTCTATCATGGAGTGTTCACCTACTTCATCACTCCCTGGTGGTCTAGTGGTTAGGATTCGGCGCTCTCACCGCCGCGGCCCGGGTTCGATTCCCGGTCAGGGAAAGGGAGGTCTTCTGACTGTTTTTGACGAAAACACAGATTTATCAAACGTAAAAAAATCTTACACTTCAAAGCATCATTTCTCATATGAAATCGTCTTTAATTAGACTTGAGAAGCTGTGAGTGGTCAAAACAGATCATGGAAATTGATAACAAAGGGTGAGATGTCTTTCTAAATGAATTTTTGCTACTAAAAGACTTGTGCTCTTGTAGAAAAGAGAATTTTGTCAGAACTATTCAGGCCATGTTTGATATCTGAATCATCAATGTATTCTTTCGCACCAGTACAATTTATAATGGAGCCAGGAACTCTCAACATCTAGCTCCTCAAAATCATCTTTTTTTGGTGCCAGTACTATACATCAAGGAGGCAAAACTGCTGTGTGGTAAACTTGAAAATTGCTATACATGACCAATCTTCCTCTCCTTTCTTGTAAAACTGATTCCTAGTAGCCCTTTTCCTCATATTCCATTGCACTTCATTCAGAGAACTTCCTTTTCTATCATGGAGTGTTCACCTACTTCATCACTCCCTGGTGGTCTAGTGGTTAGGATTCGGCGCTCTCACCGCCGCGGCCCGTGTTCGATTCCCGGTCAGGGAAAGGGAGGTCTTCTGACTGTTTTTGACGAAAACACAGATTTATCAAACGTAAAAAAATCTTACACTTCAAAGCATTATTTCTCATATGAAATCGTCTTTAATTAGACTTGAGAAGCTGTGAGTGGTCAAAACAGAACATGGAAATTGATAACAAAGGGTGAGATGTCTTTCTAAATGAATTTTTGCTACTAAAAGACTTGTGCTCTTGTAGAAAAGAGAATTTTGTCAGAACTATTCAGGCCATGTTTGATATCTGAATCATCAATGTATTCTTTCGCACCAGTACAATTTGTAATGGAGCCAAGAACTCTCAACATCTAGCTCCTCAAAATCATCTTTTTTTGGTGCCAGTACTATACATCAAGGAGGCAAAACTGCTGTGTGGTAAACTTGAAAATTGCTATACATGACCAATCTTCCTCTCCTTTCTTGTAAAACTGATTCCTAGTAGCCCTTTTCCTCATATTCCATTGCACTTCATTCAGAGAACTTCCTTTTCTATCATGGAGTGTTCACCTACTTCATCACTCCCTGGTGGTCTAGTGGTTAGGATTCGGCGCTCTCACCGCCGCGGCCTGGGTTCGATTCCCGGTCAGGGAAAGGGAGGTCTTCTGACTGTTTTTGACGAAAACACAGATTTATCAAACGTAAAAAAATCTTACACTTCAAAGCATCATTTCTCATATGAAATCGTCTTTAATTAGACTTGAGAAGCTGTGAGTGGTCAAAACAGATCATGGAAATTGATAACAAAGGGTGAGATGTCTTTCTAAATGCATTTTTGCTACTAAAAGACTTGTGCTCTTGTAGAAAAGAGAATTTTGTCAGAACTATTCAGGCCATGTTTGATATCTGAATCATCAATGTATTCTTTCGCACCAGTACAATTTATAATGGAGCCAGAACTCTCAACATCTAGCTCCTCAAAATCATCTTTTTTTGGTGCCAGTACTATACATCAAGGAGGCAAAACTGCTGTGTGGTAAACTTGAAAATTGCTATACATGACCAATCTTCCTCTCCTTTCTTGTAAAACTGATTCCTAGTAGCCCTTTTCCTCATATTCCATTGCACTTCATTCAGAGAACTTCCTTTTCTATCATGGAGTGTTCACCTACTTCATCACTCCCTGGTGGTCTAGTGGTTAGGATTCGGCGCTCTCACCGCCGCGGCCCGGGTTCGATTCCCGGTCAGGGAAAGGGAGGTCTTCTGACTGTTTTTGACGAAAACACAGATTTATCAAACGTAAAAAAATCTTACACTTCAAAGCATCATTTCTCATATGAAATCGTCTTTAATTAGACTTGAGAACCTGTGAGTGGTCAAAACAGATCATGGAAATTGATAACAAAGGGTGAGATGTCTTTCTAAATGAATTTTTGCTACTAAAAGACTTGTGCTCTTGTAGAAAAGAGAATTTTGTCAGAACTATTCAGGCCATGTTTGATATCTGAATCATCAATGTATTCTTTCGCACCAGTACAATTTATAATGGAGCCAGGAACTCTCAACATCTAGCTCCTCAAAATCATCTTTTTTTGGTGCCAGTACTATACATCAAGGAGGCAAAACTGCTGTGTGGTAAACTTGAAAATTGCTATACATGACCAATCTTCCTCTCCTTTCTTGTAAAACTGATTCCTAGTAGCCCTTTTCCTCATATTCCATTGCACTTCATTCAGAGATTTTCCTTTTCTATCATGGAGTGTTCACCTACTTCATCACTCCCTGGTGGTCTAGTGGTTAGGATTCGGCGCTCTCACCGCCGCGGCCCGGGTTCGATTCCCGGTCAGGGAAAGGGAGGTCTTCTGACTGTTTTTGACGAAAACACAGATTTATCAAACGTAAAAAAATCTTACACTTCAAAGCATCATTTCTCATATGAAATCGTCTTTAATTAGACTTGAGAAGCTGTGAGTGGTCAAAACAGATCATGGAAATTGATAACAAAGGGTGAGATGTCTTTCTAAATGAATTTTTGCTACTAAAAGACTTGTGCTCTTGTAGAAAAGAGAATTTTGTCAGAACTATTCAGGCCATGTTTGATATCTGAATCATCAATGTATTCTTTCGCACCAGTACAATTTATAATGGAGCCAGGAACTCTCAACATCTAGCTCCTCAAAATCATCTTTTTTTGGTGCCAGTACTATACATCAAGGAGGCAAAACTGCTGTGTGGTAAACTTGAAAATTGCTATACATGACCAATCTTCCTCTCCTTTCTTGTAAAACTGATTCCTAGTAGCCCTTTTCCTCATATTCCATTGCACTTCATTCAGAGAACTTCCTTTTCTATCATGGAGTGTTCACCTACTTCATCACTCCCTGGTGGTCTAGTGGTTAGGATTCGGCGCTCTCACCGCCGCGGCCCGTGTTCGATTCCCGGTCAGGGAAAGGGAGGTCTTCTGACTGTTTTTGACGAAAACACAGATTTATCAAACGTAAAAAAATCTTACACTTCAAAGCATTATTTCTCATATGAAATCGTCTTTAATTAGACTTGAGAAGCTGTGAGTGGTCAAAACAGATCATGGAAATTGATAACAAAGGGTGAGATGTCTTTCTAAATGAATTTTTGCTACTAAAAGACTTGTGCTCTTGTAGAAAAGAGAATTTTGTCAGAACTATTCAGGCCATGTTTGATATCTGAATCATCAATGTATTCTTTCGCACCAGTACAATTTGTAATGGAGCCAGGAACTCTCAACATCTAGCTCCTCAAAATCATCTTTTTTTGGTGCCAGTACTATACATCAAGGAGGCAAAACTGCTGTGTGGTAAACTTGAAAATTGCTATACATGACCAATCTTCCTCTCCTTTCTTGTAAAACTGATTCCTAGTAGCCCTTTTCCTCATATTCCATTGCACTTCATTCAGAGAACTTCCTTTTCTATCATGGAGTGTTCACCTACTTCATCACTCCCTGGTGGTCTAGTGGTTAGGATTCGGCGCTCTCACCGCCGCGGCCTGGGTTCGATTCCCGGTCAGGGAAAGGGAGGTCTTCTGACTGTTTTTGACGAAAACACAGATTTATCAAACGTAAAAAAATCTTACACTTCAAAGCATCATTTCTCATATGAAATCGTCTTTAATTAGACTTGAGAAGCTGTGAGTGGTCAAAACAGATCATGGAAATTGATAACAAAGGGTGAGATGTCTTTCTAAATGCATTTTTGCTACTAAAAGACTTGTGCTCTTGTAGAAAAGAGAATTTTGTCAGAACTATTCAGGCCATGTTTGATATCTGAATCATCAATGTATTCTTTCGCACCAGTACAATTTATAATGGAGCCAGGAACTCTCAACATCTAGCTCCTCAAAATCATCTTTTTTTGGTGCCAGTACTATACATCAAGGAGGCAAAACTGCTGTGTGGTAAACTTGAAAATTGCTATACATGACCAATCTTCCTCTCCTTTCTTGTAAAACTGATTCCTAGTAGCCCTTTTCCTCATATTCCATTGCACTTCATTCAGAGAACTTCCTTTTCTATCATGGAGTGTTCACCTACTTCATCACTCCCTGGTGGTCTAGTGGTTAGGATTCGGCGCTCTCACCGCCGCGGCCTGGGTTCGATTCCCGGTCAGGGAAAGGGAGGTCTTCTGACTGTTTTTGACGAAAACACAGATTTATCAAACGTAAAAAAATCTTACACTTCAGAGCATCATTTCTCATATGAAATCGTCTTTAAGTAGACTTGAGAAGCTGTGAGTGGTCAAAACAGATCATGGAAATTGATAACAAAGGGTGAGATGTCTTTCTAAATGAATTTTTGCTACTAAAAGACTTGTGCTCTTGTAGAAAAGAGAATTTTGTCAGAACTATTCAGGCCATGTTTGATATCTGAATCATCAATGTCTTCTTTCGCACCAGTACAATTTATAATGGAGCCAGGAACTCTCAACATCTAGCTCCTCAAAATCATCTTTTTTTGGTGCCAGTACTATACATCAAGGAGGCAAAACTGCTGTGTGGTAAACTTGAAAATTGCTATACATGACCAATCTTCCTCTCCTTTCTTGTAAAACTGATTCCTAGTAGCCCTTTTCCTCATATTCCATTGCACTTCATTCAGAGAACTTCCTTTTCTATCATGGAGTGTTCACTTACTTCATCACTCCCTGGTGGTCTAGTGGTTAGGATTCGGCGCTCTCACCGCCGCGGCCCGGGTTTGATTCCTGGTCAGGGAAAGGGAGTTCCTCTGACTGTTTTTGACGAAAACACAGACTTATCAAACGTAAACAAATCTTACACTTCAAAGCATCATTTCTCATATGAAATCGTCTTTAATTAGACTTGAGAAGCTGTGAGTGGTCAAAACAGATCATGGAAATTGATAACAAAGGGTGAGATGTCTTTCTAAATGAATTTTTGCTACTAAAAGACTTGTGCTCTTGTAGAAAAGAGAATTTTGTCAGAACTATTCAGGCCATGTTTGATATCTGAATCATCAATGTATTCTTTCGCACCAGTACAATTTATAATGGAGCCAGGAACTCTCAACATCTAGCTCCTCAAAATCATCTTTTTTTGGTGCCAGTACTATACATCAAGGAGGCAAAACTGCTGTGTGGTAAACTTGAAAATTGCTATACATGACCAATCTTCCTCTCCTTTCTTGTAAAACTGATTCCTAGTAGCCCTTTTCCTCATATTCCATTGCACTTCATTCAGAGAACTTCCTTTTCTATCATGGAGTGTTCACCTACTTCATCACTCCCTGGTGGTCTAGTGGTTAGGATTCGGCGCTCTCACCGCCGCGGCCTGGGTTCGATTCCCGGTCAGGGAAAGGGAGGTCTTCTGACTGTTTTTGACGAAAACACAGATTTATCAAACGTAAAAAAATCTTACACTTCAAAGCATCATTTCTCATATGAAATCGTCTTTAATTAGACTTGAGAAGCTGTGAGTGGTCAAAACAGATCATGGAAATTGATAACAAAGGGTGAGATGTCTTTCTAAATGAATTTTTGCTACTAAAAGACTTGTGCTCTTGTAGAAAAGAGAATTTTGTCAGAACTATTCAGGCCATGTTTGATATCTGAATCATCAATGTATTCTTTCGCACCAGTACAATTTATAATGGAGCCAGGAACTCTCAACATCTAGCTCCTCAAAATCATCTTTTTTTGGTGCCAGTACTATACATCAAGGAGGCAAAACTGCTGTGTGGTAAACTTGAAAATTGCTATACATGACCAATCTTCCTCTCCTTTCTTGTAAAACTGATTCCTAGTAGCCCTTTTCCTCATATTCCATTGCACTTCATTCAGAGAACTTCCTTTTCTATCATGGAGTGTTCACCTACTTCATCACTCCCTGGTGGTCTAGTGGTTAGGATTCGGCGCTCTCACCGCCGTGGCCCGGGTTCGATTCCCGGTCAGGGAATGGGAGTTCCTCTGACTGTTTTTGACGAAAACACAGACTTATCAAACGTAAAAAAATCTTACACTTCAAAGCATCATTTCTCATATGAAATCGTCTTTAATTAGACTTGAGAAGCTGTGAGTGGTCAAAACAGATCATGGAAATTGATAACAAAGGGTGAGATGTCTTTCTAAATGAATTTTTGCTACTAAAAGACTTGTGCTCTTGTAGAAAAGAGAATTTTGTCAGAACTATTCAGGCCATGTTTGATATCTGAATCATCAATGTATTCTTTCGCACCAGTACAATTTATAATGGAGCCAGGAACTCTCAACATCTAGCTCCTCAAAATCATCTTTTTTTGGTGCCAGTACTATACATCAAGGAGGCAAAACTGCTGTGTGGTAAACTTGAAAATTGCTATACATGACCAATCTTCCTCTCCTTTCTTGTAAAACTGATTCCTAGTAGCCCTTTTCCTCATATTCCATTGCACTTCATTCAGAGAACTTCCTTTTCTATCATGGAGTGTTCACCTACTTCATCACTCCCTGGTGGTCTAGTGGTTAGGATTCGGCGCTCTCACCGCCGCGGCCTGGGTTCGATTCCCGGTCAGGGAAAGGGAGGTCTTCTGACTGTTTTTGACGAAAACACAGATTTATCAAACGTAAAAAAATCTTACACTTCAAAGCATCATTTCTCATATGAAATCGTCTTTAATTAGACTTGAGAAGCTGTGAGTGGTCAAAACAGATCATGGAAATTGATAACAAAGGGTGAGATGTCTTTCTAAATGAATTTTTGCTACTAAAAGACTTGTGCTCTTGTAGAAAAGAGAATTTTGTCAGAACTATTCAGGCCATGTTTGATATCTGAATCATCAATGTATTCTTTCGCACCAGTACAATTTATAATGGAGCCAGGAACTCTCAACATCTAGCTCCTCAAAATCATCTTTTTTTGGTGCCAGTACTATACATCAAGGAGGCAAAACTGCTGTGTGGTAAACTTGAAAATTGCTATACATGACCAATCTTCCTCTCCTTTCTTGTAAAACTGATTCCTAGTAGCCCTTTTCCTCATATTCCATTGCACTTCATTCAGAGAACTTCCTTTTCTATCATGGAGTGTTCACCTACTTCATCACTCCCTGGTGGTCTAGTGGTTAGGATTCGGCGCTCTCACCGCCGTGGCCCGGGTTCGATTCCCGGTCAGGGAAAGGGAGGTCTTCTGACTGTTTTTGACGAAAACACAGATTTATCAAACGTAAAAAAATCTTACACTTCAGAGCATAATTTCTCATATGAAATCGTCTTTAAGTAGACTTGAGAAGCTGTGAGTGGTCAAAACAGATCATGGAAATTGATAACAAAGGGTTAGATGTCTTTCTAAATGAATTTTTGCTACTAAAAGACTTGTGCTCTTGTAGAAAAGAGAATTTTGTCAGAACTATTCAGGCCATGTTTGATATCTGAATCATCAATGTCTTCTTTCGCACCAGTACAATTTATAATGGAGCCAGGAACTCTCAACATCTAGCTCCTCAAAATCATCTTTTTTTGGTGCCAGTACTATACATCAAGGAGGCAAAACTGCTGTGTGGTAAACTTGAAAATTGCTATACATGACCAATCTTCCTCTCCTTTCTTGTAAAACTGATTCCTAGTAGCCCTTTTCCTCATATTCCATTGCACTTCATTCAGAGAACTTCCTTTTCTATCATGGAGTGTTCACCTACTTCATCACTCCCTGGTGGTCTAGTGGTTAGGATTCGGCGCTCTCACCGCCGTGGCCCGAGTTCGATTCCCGGTCAGGGAAAGGGAGTTCCTCTGACTGTTTTTGACGAAAACACAGACTTATCAAACGTAAAAAAATCTTACACTTCAAAGCATCATTTCTCATATGAAATCGTCTTTAATTAGACTTGAGAAGCTGTGAGTGGTCAAAACAGATCATGGAAATTGATAACAAAGGGTGAGATGTCTTTCTAAATGAATTTTTGCTACTAAAAGACTTGTGCTCTTGTAGAAAAGAGAATTTTGTCAGAACTATTCAGGCCATGTTTGATATCTGAATCATCAATGTATTCTTTCGCACCAGTACAATTTATAATGGAGCCAGGAACTCTCAACATCTAGCTCCTCAAAATCATCTTTTTTTGGTGCCAGTACTATACATCAAGGAGGCAAAACTGCTGTGTGGTAAACTTGAAAATTGCTATACATGACCAATCTTCCTCTCCTTTCTTGTAAAACTGATTCCTAGTAGCCCTTTTCCTCATATTCCATTGCACTTCATTCAGAGAACTTCCTTTTCTATCATGGAGTGTTCACCTACTTCATCACTCCCTGGTGGTCTAGTGGTTAGGATTCGGCGCTCTCACCGCCGCGGCCTGGGTTCGATTCCCGGTCAGGGAAAGGGAGGTCTTCTGACTGTTTTTGACGAAAACACAGATTTATCAAACGTAAAAAAATCTTACACTTCAAAGCATCATTTCTCATATGAAATCGTCTTTAATTAGACTTGAGAAGCTGTGAGTGGTCAAAACAGATCATGGAAATTGATAACAAAGGGTGAGATGTCTTTCTAAATGAATTTTTGCTACTAAAAGACTTGTGCTCTTGTAGAAAAGAGAATTTTGTCAGAACTATTCAGGCCATGTTTGATATCTGAATCATCAATGTATTCTTTCGCACCAGTACAATTTATAATGGAGCCAGGAACTCTCAACATCTAGCTCCTCAAAATCATCTTTTTTTGGTGCCAGTACTATACATCAAGGAGGCAAAACTGCTGTGTGGTAAACTTGAAAATTGCTATACATGACCAATCTTCCTCTCCTTTCTTGTAAAACTGATTCCTAGTAGCCCTTTTCCTCATATTCCATTGCACTTCATTCAGAGAACTTCCTTTTCTATCATGGAGTGTTCACCTACTTTATCACTCCCTGGTGGTCTAGTGGTTAGGATTCGGCGCTCTCACCGCCGCGGCCCGGGTTCGATTCCCGGTGAGGGAAAGGGAGGTCTTCTGACTGTTTTTGACGAAAACACAGATTTATCAAACGTAAAAAAATCTTACACTTCAGAGCATAATTTCTCATATGAAATCGTCTTTAAGTAGACTTGAGAAGCTGTGAGTGGTCAAAACAGATCATGGAAATTGATAACAAAGGGTGAGATGTCTTTCTAAATGAATTTTTGCTACTAAAAGACTTGTGCTCTTGTAGAAAAGAGAATTTTGTCAGAACTATTCAGGCCATGTTTGATATCTGAATCATCAATGTATTCTTTCGCACCAGTACAATTTATAATGGAGCCAGGAACTCTCAACATCTAGCTCCTCAAAATCATCTTTTTTTGGTGCCAGTACTATACATCAAGGAGGCAAAACTGCTGTGTGGTAAACTTGAAAATTGCTATACATGACCAATCTTCCTCTCCTTTCTTGTAAAACTGATTCCTAGTAGCCCTTTTCCTCATATTCCATTGCACTTCATTCAGAGAACTTCCTTTTCTATCATGGAGTGTTCACCTACTTCATCACTCCCTGGTGGTCTAGTGGTTAGGATTCGGCGCTCTCACCGCCGCGGCCCGTGTTCGATTCCCGGTCAGGGAAAGGGAGGTCTTCTGACTGTTTTTGACGAAAACACAGATTTATCAAACGTAAAAAAATCTTACACTTCAAAGCATCATTTCTCATATGAAATCGTCTTTAATTAGACTTGAGAAGCTGTGAGTGGTCAAAACAGATCATGGAAATTGATAACAAAGGGTGAGATGTCTTTCTAAATGAATTTTTGCTACTAAAAGACTTGTGCTCTTGTAGAAAAGAGAATTTTGTCAGAACTATTCAGGCCATGTTTGATATCTGAATCATCAATGTCTTCTTTCGCACCAGTACAATTTATAATGGAGCCAGGAACTCTCAACATCTAGCTCCTCAAAATCATCTTTTTTTGGTGCCAGTACTATACATCAAGGAGGCAAAACTGCTGTGTGGTAAACTTGAAAATTGCTATACATGATCAATCTTCCTCTCCTTTCTTGTAAAACTGATTCCTAGTAGCCCTTTTCCTCATATTCCATTGCACTTCATTCAGAGAACTTCCTTTTCTATCATGGAGTGTTCACCTACTTCATCACTCCCTGGTGGTCTAGTGGTTAGGATTCGGCGCTCTCACCGCCGCGGCCCGGGTTCGATTCCCGGTCAGGGAAAGGGAGGTCTTCTGACTGTTTTTGACGAAAACACAGATTTATCAAACGTAAAAAAATCTTACACTTCAGAGCATCATTTCTCATATGAAATCGTCTTTAAGTAGACTTGAGAAGCTGTGAGTGGTCAAAACAGATCATGGAAATTGATAACAAAGGGTGAGATGTCTTTCTAAATGAATTTTTGCTACTAAAAGACTTGTGCTCTTGTAGAAAAGAGAATTTTGTCAGAACTATTCAGGCCATGTTTGATATCTGAATCATCAATGTCTTCTTTCGCACCAGTACAATTTATAATGGAGCCAGGAACTCTCAACATCTAGCTCCTCAAAATCATCTTTTTTTGGTGCCAGTACTATACATCAAGGAGGCAAAACTGCTGTGTGGTAAACTTGAAAATTGCTATACATGACCAATCTTCCTCTCCTTTCTTGTAAAACTGATTCCTAGTAGCCCTTTTCCTCATATTCCATTGCACTTCATTCAGAGAACTTCCTTTTCTATCATGGAGTGTTCACCTACTTCATCACTCCCTGGTGGTCTAGTGGTTAGGATTCGGCGCTCTCACCGCCACGGCCCGGGTTCGATTCCCGGTCAGGGAAAGGGAGGTCTTCTGACTGTTTTTGACGAAAACACAGATTTATCAAACGTAAAAAAATCTTACACTTCAAAGCATCATTTCTCATATGAAATCGTCTTTAATTAGACTTGAGAAGCTGTGAGTGGTCAAAACAGATCATGGAAATTGATAACAAAGGGTGAGATGTCTTTCTAAATGAATTTTTGCTACTAAAAGACTTGTGCTCTTGTAGAAAAGAGAATTTTGTCAGAACTATTCAGGCCATGTTTGATATCTGAATCATCAATGTCTTCTTTCGCACCAGTACAATTTATAATGGAGCCAGGAACTCTCAACATCTAGCTCCTCAAAATCATCTTTTTTTGGTGCCAGTACTATACATCAAGGAGGCAAAACTGCTGTGTGGTAAACTTGAAAATTGCTATACATGACCAATCTTCCTCTCCTTTCTTGTAAAACTGATTCCTAGTAGCCCTTTTCCTCATATTCCATTGCACTTCATTCAGAGAACTTCCTTTTCTATCATGGAGTGTTCACCTACTTCATCACTCCCTGGTGGTCTAGTGGTTAGGATTCGGCGCTCTCACCGCCACGGCCCGGGTTCGATTCCCGGTCAGGGAAAGGGAGGTCTTCTGACTGTTTTTGACGAAAACACAGATTTATCAAACGTAAAAAAATCTTACACTTCAGAGCATCATTTCTCATATGAAATCGTCTTTAAGTAGACTTGAGAAGCTGTGAGTGGTCAAAACAGATCATGGAAATTGATAACAAAGGGTGAGATGTCTTTCTAAATGAATTTTTGCTACTAAAAGACTTGTGCTCTTGTAGAAAAGAGAATTTTGTCAGAACTATTCAGGCCATGTTTGATATCTGAATCATCAATGTCTTCTTTCGCACCAGTACAATTTATAATGGAGCCAGGAACTCTCAACATCTAGCTCCTCAAAATCATCTTTTTTTGGTGCCAGTACTATACATCAAGGAGGCAAAACTGCTGTGTGGTAAACTTGAAAATTGCTATACATGACCAATCTTCCTCTCCTTTCTTGTAAAACTGATTCCTAGTAGCCCTTTTCCTCATATTCCATTGCACTTCATTCAGAGAACTTCCTTTTCTATCATGGAGTGTTCACCTACTTCATCACTCCCTGGTGGTCTAGTGGTTAGGATTCGGCGCTCTCAACGCCACGGCCCGGGTTTGATTCCCGGTCAGGGAAAGGGAGGTCTTCTGACTGTTTTTGACGAAAACACAGATTTATCAAACGTAAAAAAATCTTACACTTCAGAGCATGATTTCTCATATGAAATCGTCTTTAAGTAGACTTGAGAAGCTGTGAGTGGTCAAAACAGATCATGGAAATTGATAACAAAGGGTGAGATGTCTTTCTAAATGAATTTTTGCTACTAAAAGACTTGTGCTCTTGTAGAAAAGAGAATTTTGTCAGAACTATTCAGGCCATGTTTGATATCTGAATCATCAATGTCTTCTTTCGCACCAGTACAATTTATAATGGAGCCAGGAACTCTCAACATCTAGCTCCTCAAAATCATCTTTTTTTGGTGCCAGTACTATACATCAAGGAGGCAAAACTGCTGTGTGGTAAACTTGAAAATTGCTATACATGACCAATCTTCCTCTCCTTTCTTGTAAAACTGATTCCTAGTAGCCCTTTTCCTCATATTCCATTGCACTTCATTCAGAGAACTTCCTTTTCTATCATGGAGTGTTCACCTACTTCATCACTCCCTGGTGGTCTAGTGGTTAGGATTCGGCGCTCTCAACGCCACGGCCCGGGTTTGATTCCCGGTCAGGGAAAGGGAGGTCTTCTGACTGTTTTTGACGAAAACACAGATTTATCAAACGTAAAAAAATCTTACACTTCAGAGCATCATTTCTCATATGAAATCGTCTTTAAGTAGACTTGAGAAGCTGTGAGTGGTCAAAACAGATCATGGAAATTGATAACAAAGGGTGAGATGTCTTTCTAAATGAATTTTTGCTACTAAAAGACTTGTGCTCTTGTAGAAAAGAGAATTTTGTCAGAACTATTCAGGCCATGTTTGATATCTGAATCATCAATGTATTCTTTCGCACCAGTACAATTTATAATGGAGCCAGGAACTCTCAACATCTAGCTCCTCAAAATCATCTTTTTTTGGTGCCAGTACTATACATCAAGGAGGCAAAACTGCTGTGTGGTAAACTTGAAAATTGCTATACATGACCAATCTTCCTCTCCTTTCTTGTAAAACTGATTCCTAGTAGCCCTTTTCCTCATATTCCATTGCACTTCATTCAGAGAACTTCCTTTTCTATCATGGAGTGTTCACCTACTTCATCACTCCCTGGTGGTCTAGTGGTTAGGATTCGGCGCTCTCACCGCCACGGCCCGGGTTCGATTCCCGGTCAGGGAAAGGGAGGTCTTCTGACTGTTTTTGACGAAAACACAGATTTATCAAACGTAAAAAAATCTTACACTTCAGAGCATCATTTCTCATATGAAATCGTCTTTAAGTAGACTTGAGAAGCTGTGAGTGGTCAAAACAGATCATGGAAATTGATAACAAAGGGTGAGATGTCTTTCTAAATGAATTTTTGCTACTAAAAGACTTGTGCTCTTGTAGAAAAGAGAATTTTGTCAGAACTATTCAGGCCATGTTTGATATCTGAATCATCAATGTCTTCTTTCGCACCAGTACAATTTATAATGGAGCCAGGAACTCTCAACATCTAGCTCCTCAAAATCATCTTTTTTTGGTGCCAGTACTATACATCAAGGAGGCAAAACTGCTGTGTGGTAAACTTGAAAATTGCTATACATGACCAATCTTCCTCTCCTTTCTTGTAAAACTGATTCCTAGTAGCCCTTTTCCTCATATTCCATTGCACTTCATTCAGAGAACTTCCTTTTCTATCATGGAGTGTTCACCTACTTCATCACTCCCTGGTGGTCTAGTGGTTAGGATTCGGCGCTCTCAACGCCACGGCCCGGGTTTGATTCCCGGTCAGGGAAAGGGAGGTCTTCTGACTGTTTTTGACGAAAACACAGATTTATCAAACGTAAAAAAATCTTACACTTCAGAGCATCATTTCTCATATGAAATCGTCTTTAAGTAGACTTGAGAAGCTGTGAGTGGTCAAAACAGATCATGGAAATTGATAACAAAGGGTGAGATGTCTTTCTAAATGAATTTTTGCTACTAAAAGACTTGTGCTCTTGTAGAAAAGAGAATTTTGTCAGAACTATTCAGGCCATGTTTGATATCTGAATCATCAATGTCTTCTTTCGCACCAGTACAATTTATAATGGAGCCAGGAACTCTCAACATCTAGCTCCTCAAAATCATCTTTTTTTGGTGCCAGTACTATACATCAAGGAGGCAAAACTGCTGTGTGGTAAACTTGAAAATTGCTATACATGACCAATCTTCCTCTCCTTTCTTGTAAAACTGATTCCTAGTAGCCCTTTTCCTCATATTCCATTGCACTTCATTCAGAGAACTTCCTTTTCTATCATGGAGTGTTCACCTACTTCATCACTCCCTGGTGGTCTAGTGGTTAGGATTCGGCGCTCTCACCGCCGCGGCCCGGGTTCGATTCCCGGTCAGGGAAAGGGAGGTCTTCTGACTGTTTTTGACGAAAACACAGATTTATCAAACGTAAAAAAATCTTACACTTCAGAGCATCATTTCTCATATGAAATCGTCTTTAAGTAGACTTGAGAAGCTGTGAGTGGTCAAAACAGATCATGGAAATTGATAACAAAGGGTGAGATGTCTTTCTAAATGAATTTTTGCTACTAAAAGACTTGTGCTCTTGTAGAAAAGAGAATTTTGTCAGAACTATTCAGGCCATGTTTGATATCTGAATCATCAATGTCTTCTTTCGCACCAGTACAATTTATAATGGAGCCAGGAACTCTCAACATCTAGCTCCTCAAAATCATCTTTTTTTGGTGCCAGTACTATACATCAAGGAGGCAAAACTGCTGTGTGGTAAACTTGAAAATTGCTATACATGATCAATCTTCCTCTCCTTTCTTGTAAAACTGATTCCTAGTAGCCCTTTTCCTCATATTCCATTGCACTTCATTCAGAGAACTTCCTTTTCTATCATGGAGTGTTCACCTACTTCATCACTCCCTGGTGGTCTAGTGGTTAGGATTCGGCGCTCTCACCGCCGCGGCCCGGGTTCGATTCCCGGTCAGGGAAAGAGAGGTCTTCTGACTGTTTTTGACGAAAACACAGATTTATCAAACGTAAAAAAAACTTACACTTCAGAGCATCATTTCTCATATGAAATCGTCTTTAAGTAGACTTGAGAAGCTGTGAGTGGTCAAAACAGATCATGGAAATTGATAACAAAGGGTGAGATGTCTTTCTAAATGAATTTTTGCTACTAAAAGACTTGTGCTCTTGTAGAAAAGAGAATTTTGTCTGAACTATTCAGGCCATGTTTGATATCTGAATCATCAATGTCTTCTTTCGCACCAGTACAATTTATAATGGAGCCAGGAACTCTCAACATCTAGCTCCTCAAAATCATCTTTTTTTGGTGCCAGTACTATACATCAAGGAGGCAAAACTGCTGTGTGGTAAACTTGAAAATTGCTATACATGACCAATCTTCCTCTCCTTTCTTGTAAAACTGATTCCTAGTAGCCCTTTTCCTCATATTCCATTGCACTTCATTCAGAGAACTTCCTTTTCTATCATGGAGTGTTCACCTACTTCTTCACTCCCTGGTGGTCTAGTGGTTAGGATTCGGCGCTCTCACCGCCACGGCCCGGGTTCGATTCCCGGTCAGGGAAAGGGAGGTCTTCTGACTGTTTTTGACGAAAACACAGATTTATCAAACGTAAAAAAATCTTACACTTCAGAGCATCATTTCTCATATGAAATCGTCTTTAAGTAGACTTGAGAAGCTGTGAGTGGTCAAAACAGATCATGGAAATTGATAACAAAGGGTGAGATGTCTTTCTAAATGAATTTTTGCTACTAAAAGACTTGTGCTCTTGTAGAAAAGAGAATTTTGTCAGAACTATTCAGGCCATGTTTGATATCTGAATCATCAATGTCTTCTTTCGCACCAGTACAATTTATAATGGAGCCAGGAACTCTCAACATCTAGCTCCTCAAAATCATCTTTTTTTGGTGCCAGTACTATACATCAAGGAGGCAAAACTGCTGTGTGGTAAACTTGAAAATTGCTATACATGACCAATCTTCCTCTCCTTTCTTGTAAAACTGATTCCTAGTAGCCCTTTTCCTCATATTCCATTGCACTTCATTCAGAGAACTTCCTTTTCTATCATGGAGTGTTCACCTACTTCATCACTCCCTGGCGGTCTAGTGGTTAGGATTCGGCGCTCTCACCGCCACGGCCCGGGTTCGATTCCCGGTCAGGGAAAGGGAGGTCTTCTGACTGTTTTTGACGAAAACACAGATTTATCAAACGTAAAAAAATCTTACACTTCAGAGCATCATTTCTCATATGAAATCGTCTTTAAGTAGACTTGAGAAGCTGTGAGTGGTCAAAACAGATCATGGAAATTGATAACAAAGGGTGAGATGTCTTTCTAAATGAATTTTTGCTACTAAAAGACTTGTGCTCTTGTAGAAAAGAGAATTTTGTCAGAACTATTCAGGCCATGTTTGATATCTGAATCATCAATGTCTTCTTTCGCACCAGTACAATTTATAATGGAGCCAGGAACTCTCAACATCTAGCTCCTCAAAATCATCTTTTTTTGGTGCCAGTACTATACATCAAGGAGGCAAAACTGCTGTGTGGTAAACTTGAAAATTGCTATACATGACCAATCTTCCTCTCCTTTCTTGTAAAACTGATTCCTAGTAGCCCTTTTCCTCATATTCCATTGCACTTCATTCAGAGAACTTCCTTTTCTATCATGGAGTGTTCACCTACTTCATCACTCCCTGGTGGTCTAGTGGTTAGGATTCGGCGCTCTCACCGCCACGGCCCGGGTTCGATTCCCGGTCAGGGAAAGGGAGGTCTTCTGACTGTTTTTGACGAAAACACAGATTTATCAAACGTAAAAAAATCTTACACTTCAGAGCATCATTTCTCATATGAAATCGTCTTTAAGTAGACTTGAGAAGCTGTGAGTGGTCAAAACAGATCATGGAAATTGATAACAAAGGGTGAGATGTCTTTCTAAATGAATTTTTGCTACTAAAAGACTTGTGCTCTTGTGGAAAAGAGAATTTTGTCAGAACTATTCAGGCCATGTTTGATATCTGAATCATCAATGTCTTCTTTCGCACCAGTACAATTTATAATGGAGCCAGGAACTCTCAACATCTAGCTCCTCAAATTCATCTTTTTTTGGTGCTAGTACCATACATCAAGGAGGCAAAACTGCTGTGTGGTAAACTTGAAAATTGCTATACATAACCAATTTTCCTCTCCTTTCTTGTAAAACTGATTCCTAGTAGCCTTTTTCCTCATATTCCATTGCACTTCATTCAGAGAACTTCCTTTTCTATCATGGAGTGTTCACCTACTTCATCACTCCCTGGTGGTCTAGTGGTTAGGATTCGGCGCTCTCACCGCCGCGGCCCGGGTTCGATTCCCGGTCAGTGAAAGCGAGGTCTTCGCACTGTTCTTGACGAAAACACAGACTTATCAAACGTAAAAAATCTTACACTTCAGAGCATCATTTCTCATATGAAATCGTCTTTAAGTAGACTTGAGAAGGTGTGAGTGGTCAATACAGATCATGGAAATTGATAACAAAGGGTGAGATGTCTTTCTAAATGAATTTTTGCTACTAAAAGACTTGTGCTCTTGTAGAAAAGAGAATTTTGTCAGAACTATTCAGGCCATGTTTGATCTCTGAATCATCAATGTCTTCTTTCGCACCAGTACAATTTATAATGTAGCCAGGAACTCTCAACATGTAGCTCCTCAAAATCATCTTTTTTTGGTGCTAGTACCATACATCAAGGAGGCAAAACTGCTGTGTGGTAAACTTGAAAATTGCTATACATGACCAATTTTCCTCTCCTTTCTTGTAAAACTGATTCCTAGTAGCCCTTTTCCTCATATTCCATTGCACTTCATTCAGAGAACTTCCTTTTCTATCATGGAGTGTTCACCTACTTCATCACTCCCTGGTGGTCTAGTGGTTAGGATTCGGCGCTCTCACCGCCGCGGCCCGGGTTCGATTCCCGGTCAGGGAAAGGGAGGTCTTCTGACTGTTTTTGACAAAAACACAGACTTATCAAACGTAAAAAAATCTTACACTTCAAAGCATCATTTCTCATATGAAATCGTCTTTAATTAGACTTGAGAAGCTGTGAGTGGTCAAAACAGATCATGGAAATTGATAACAAAGGGTGAGATGTCTTACTAAATGAATTTTTGCTACTAAAAGACTTGTGCTCTTGTAGAAAAGAGAATTTTGTCAGAACTATTCAGGCCATGTTTGATATCTGAATCATCAATGTCTTCTTTCGCACCAGTACAATTTATAATGGAGCCAGGAACTCTCAACATCTAGCTCCTCAAAATCATCTTTTTTTGGTGCCAGTACTATACATCAAGGAGGCAAAACTGCTGTGTGGTAAACTTGAAAATTGCTATACATGATCAATCTTCCTCTCCTTTCTTGTAAAACTGATTCCTAGTAGCCCTTTTCCTCATATTCCATTGCACTTCATTCAGAGAACTTCCTTTTCTATCATGGAGTGTTCACCTACTTCATCACTCCCTGGTGGTCTAGTGGTTAGGATTCGGCGCTCTCACCGCCGCGGCCCGGGTTCGATTCCCGGTCAGGGAAAGGGAGGTCTTCTGACTGTTTTTGACGAAAACACAGATTTATCAAACGTAAAAAAAACTTACACTTCAGAGCATCATTTCTCATATGAAATCGTCTTTAAGTAGACTTGAGAAGCTGTGAGTGGTCAAAACAGATCATGGAAATTGATAACAAAGGGTGAGATGTCTTTCTAAATGAATTTTTGCTACTAAAAGACTTGTGCTCTTGTAGAAAAGAGAATTTTGTCTGAACTATTCAGGCCATGTTTGATATCTGAATCATCAATGTCTTCTTTCGCACCAGTACAATTTATAATGGAGCCAGGAACTCTCAACATCTAGCTCCTCAAAATCATCTTTTTTTGGTGCCAGTACTATACATCAAGGAGGCAAAACTGCTGTGTGGTAAACTTGAAAATTGCTATACATGACCAATCTTCCTCTCCTTTCTTGTAAAACTGATTCCTAGTAGCCCTTTTCCTCATATTCCATTGCACTTCATTCAGAGAACTTCCTTTTCTATCATGGAGTGTTCACCTACTTCTTCACTCCCTGGTGGTCTAGTGGTTAGGATTCGGCGCTCTCACCGCCACGGCCCGGGTTCGATTCCCGGTCAGGGAAAGGGAGGTCTTCTGACTGTTTTTGACGAAAACACAGATTTATCAAACGTAAAAAAATCTTACACTTCAGAGCATCATTTCTCATATGAAATCGTCTTTAAGTAGACTTGAGAAGCTGTGAGTGGTCAAAACAGATCATGGAAATTGATAACAAAGGGTGAGATGTCTTTCTAAATGAATTTTTGCTACTAAAAGACTTGTGCTCTTGTAGAAAAGAGAATTTTGTCAGAACTATTCAGGCCATGTTTGATATCTGAATCATCAATGTCTTCTTTCGCACCAGTACAATTTATAATGGAGCCAGGAACTCTCAACATCTAGCTCCTCAAAATCATCTTTTTTTGGTGCCAGTACTATACATCAAGGAGGCAAAACTGCTGTGTGGTAAACTTGAAAATTGCTATACATGACCAATCTTCCTCTCCTTTCTTGTAAAACTGATTCCTAGTAGCCCTTTTCCTCATATTCCATTGCACTTCATTCAGAGAACTTCCTTTTCTATCATGGAGTGTTCACCTACTTCATCACTCCCTGGCGGTCTAGTGGTTAGGATTCGGCGCTCTCACCGCCACGGCCCGGGTTCGATTCCCGGTCAGGGAAAGGGAGGTCTTCTGACTGTTTTTGACGAAAACACAGATTTATCAAACGTAAAAAAATCTTACACTTCAGAGCATCATTTCTCATATGAAATCGTCTTTAAGTAGACTTGAGAAGCTGTGAGTGGTCAAAACAGATCATGGAAATTGATAACAAAGGGTGAGATGTCTTTCTAAATGAATTTTTGCTACTAAAAGACTTGTGCTCTTGTAGAAAAGAGAATTTTGTCAGAACTATTCAGGCCATGTTTGATATCTGAATCATCAATGTCTTCTTTCGCACCAGTACAATTTATAATGGAGCCAGGAACTCTCAACATCTAGCTCCTCAAAATCATCTTTTTTTGGTGCCAGTACTATACATCAAGGAGGCAAAACTGCTGTGTGGTAAACTTGAAAATTGCTATACATGACCAATCTTCCTCTCCTTTCTTGTAAAACTGATTCCTAGTAGCCCTTTTCCTCATATTCCATTGCACTTCATTCAGAGAACTTCCTTTTCTATCATGGAGTGTTCACCTACTTCATCACTCCCTGGTGGTCTAGTGGTTAGGATTCGGCGCTCTCACCGCCGCAGCCCGGGTTCGATTCCTGGTCAGGGAAAGGGAGGTCTTCTGACTGTTTTTGACGAAAACACAGATTTATCAAACGTAAAAAAATCTTACACTTCAGAGCATCATTTCTCATATGAAATCGTCTTTAAGTAGACTTGAGAAGCTGTGAGTGGTCAAAACAGATCATGGAAATTGATAACAAAGGGTGAGATGTCTTTCTAAATGAATTTTTGCTACTAAAAGACTTGTGCTCTTGTAGAAAAGAGAATTTTGTCAGAACTATTCAGGCCATGTTTGATATCTGAATCATCAATGTCTTCTTTCGCACCAGTACAATTTATAATGGAGCCAGGAACTCTCAACATCTAGCTCCTCAAAATCATCTTTTTTTGGTGCCAGTACTATACATCAAGGAGGCAAAACTGCTGTGTGGTAAACTTGAAAATTGCTATACATGACCAATCTTCCTCTCCTTTCTTGTAAAACTGATTCCTAGTAGCCCTTTTCCTCATATTCCATTGCACTTCATTCAGAGAACTTCCTTTTCTATCATGGAGTGTTCACCTACTTCATCACTCCCTGGTGGTCTAGTGGTTAGGATTCGGCGCTCTCACCGCCACGGCCCGGGTTCGATTCCCGGTCAGGGAAAGGGAGGTCTTCTGACTGTTTTTGACGAAAACACAGATTTATCAAACGTAAAAAAATCTTACACTTCAGAGCATCATTTCTCATATGAAATCGTCTTTAAGTAGACTTGAGAAGCTGTGAGTGGTCAAAACAGATCATGGAAATTGATAACAAAGGGTGAGATGTCTTTCTAAATGAATTTTTGCTACTAAAAGACTTGTGCTCTTGTAGAAAAGAGAATTTTGTCAGAACTATTCAGGCCATGTTTGATATCTGAATCATCAATGTCTTCTTTCGCACCAGTACAATTTATAATGGAGCCAGGAACTCTCAACATCTAGCTCCTCAAAATCATCTTTTTTTGGTGCCAGTACTATACATCAAGGAGGCAAAACTGCTGTGTGGTAAACTTGAAAATTGCTATACATGACCAATCTTCCTCTCCTTTCTTGTAAAACTGATTCCTAGTAGCCCTTTTCCTCATATTCCATTGCACTTCATTCAGAGAACTTCCTTTTCTATCATGGAGTGTTCACCTACTTCATCACTCCCTGGTGGTCTAGTGGTTAGGATTCGGGGCTCTCACCGCCACGGCCCGGGTTCGATTCCCGGTCAGGGAAAGGGAGGTCTTCTGACTGTTTTTGACGAAAACACAGATTTATCAAACGTAAAAAAATCTTACACTTCAGAGCATCATTTCTCATATGAAATCGTCTTTAAGTAGACTTGAGAAGCTGTGAGTGGTCAAAACAGATCATGGAAATTGATAACAAAGGGTGAGATGTCTTTCTAAATGAATTTTTGCTACTAAAAGACTTGTGCTCTTGTAGAAAAGAGAATTTTGTCAGAACTATTCAGGCCATGTTTGATATCTGAATCATCAATGTCTTCTTTCGCACCAGTACAATTTATAATGGAGCCAGGAACTCTCAACATCTAGCTCCTCAAAATCATCTTTTTTTGGTGCCAGTACTATACATCAAGGAGGCAAAACTGCTGTGTGGTAAACTTGAAAATTGCTATACATGATCAATCTTCCTCTCCTTTCTTGTAAAACTGATTCCTAGTAGCCCTTTTCCTCATATTCCATTGCACTTCATTCAGAGAACTTCCTTTTCTATCATGGAGTGTTCACCTACTTCATCACTCCCTGGTGGTCTAGTGGTTAGGATTCGGCGCTCTCACCGCCGCGGCCCGGGTTCGATTCCCGGTCAGGGAAAGGGAGGTCTTCTAACTGTTTTTGATGAAAACACAGATTTATCAAACGTAAAAAAATCTTACACTTCAGAGCATCATTTCTCATATGAAATCGTCTTTAAGTAGACTTGAGAAGCTGTGAGTGGTCAAAACAGATCATGGAAATTGATAACAAAGGGTGAGATGTCTTTCTAAATGAATTTTTGCTACTAAAAGACTTGTGCTCTTGTAGAAAAGAGAATTTTGTCAGAACTATTCAGGCCATGTTTGATATCTGAATCATCAATGTCTTCTTTCGCACCAGTACAATTTATAATGGAGCCAGGAACTCTCAACATCTAGCTCCTCAAAATCATCTTTTTTTGGTGCCAGTACTATACATCAAGGAGGCAAAACTGCTGTGTGGTAAACTTGAAAATTGCTATACATGACCAATCTTCCTCTCCTTTCTTGTAAAACTGATTCCTAGTAGCCCTTTTCCTCATATTCCATTGCACTTCATTCAGAGAACTTCCTTTTCTATCATGGAGTGTTCACCTACTTCATCACTCCCTGGCGGTCTAGTGGTTAGGATTCGGCGCTCTCACCGCCACGGCCCGGGTTCGATTCCCGGTCAGGGAAAGGGGGGGTCTTCTGACTGTTTTTGACGAAAACACAGATTTATCAAACGTAAAAAAATCTTACACTTCAGAGCATCATTTCTCATATGAAATCGTCTTTAAGTAGACTTGAGAAGCTGTGAGTGGTCAAAACAGATCATGGAAATTGATAACAAAGGGTGAGATGTCTTTCTAAATGAATTTTTGCTACTAAAAGACTTGTGCTCTTGTAGAAAAGAGAATTTTGTCAGAACTATTCAGGCCATGTTTGATATCTGAATCATCAATGTCTTCTTTCGCACCAGTACAATTTATAATGGAGCCAGGAACTCTCAACATCTAGCTCCTCAAAATCATCTTTTTTTGGTGCCAGTACTATACATCAAGGAGGCAAAACTGCTGTGTGGTAAACTTGAAAATTGCTATACATGATCAATCTTCCTCTCCTTTCTTGTAAAACTGATTCCTAGTAGCCCTTTTCCTCATATTCCATTGCACTTCATTCAGAGAACTTCCTTTTCTATCATGGAGTGTTCACCTACTTCATCACTCCCTGGTGGTCTAGTGGTTAGGATTCGGCGCTCTCACCGCCACGGCCCGGGTTCGATTCCCGGTCAGGGAAAGGGAGGTCTTCTGATTGTTTTTGACGAAAACACAGATTTATCAAACGTAAAAAAATCTTACACTTCAGAGCATCATTTCTCATATGAAATCGTCTTTAAGTTGACTTGAGAAGCTGTGAGTGGTCAAAACAGATCATGGAAATTGATAACAAAGGGTGAGATGTCTTTCTAAATGAATTTTTGCTACTAAAAGACTTGTGCTCTTGTAGAAAAGAGAATTTTGTCAGAACTATTCAGGCCATGTTTGATATCTGAATCATCAATGTCTTCTTTCGCACCAGTACAATTTATAATGGAGCCAGGAACTCTCAACATCTAGCTCCTCAAAATCATCTTTTTTTGGTGCCAGTACTATACATCAAGGAGGCAAAACTGCTGTGTGGTAAACTTGAAAATTGCTATACATGACCAATCTTCCTCTCCTTTCTTGTAAAACTGATTTCTAGTAGCCCTTTTCCTCATATTCCATTGCACTTCATTCAGAGAACTTCCTTTTCTATCATGGAGTGTTCACCTACTTCATCACTCCCTGGTGGTCTAGTGGTTAGGATTCGGCGCTCTCACCGCCGCGGCCCGGGTTCGGTTCCCGGTCAGGGAAAAGGAGGTCTTCTGACTGTTTTTGACGAAAACACATATTTATCAAACGTAAAAAAATCTTACACTTCAGAGCATCATTTCTCATATGAAATCGTCTTTAAGTAGACTTGAGAAGCTGTGAGTGGTCAAAACAGATCATGGAAATTGATAACAAAGGGTGAGATGTCTTTCTAAATGAATTTTTGCTTCTAAAAGACTTGTGCTCTTGTAGAAAAGAGAATTTTGTCAGAACTATTCAGGCCATGTTTGATATCTGAATCATCAATGTCTTCTTTCGCACCAGTACAATTTATAATGGAGCCAGGAACTCTCAACATCTAGCTCCTCAAAATCATCTTTTTTTGGTGCCAGTACTATACATCAAGGAGGCAAAACTGCTGTGTGGTAAACTTGAAAATTGCTATACATGACCAATCTTCCTCTCCTTTCTTGTAAAACTGATTTCTAGTAGCCCTTTTCCTCATATTCCATTGCACTTCATTCAGAGAACTTCCTTTTCTATCATGGAGTGTTCACCTACTTCATCACTCCCTGGTGGTCTAGTGGTTAGGATTCGGCGCTCTCACCGCCGCGGCCCGGGTTCGGTTCCCGGTCAGGGAAAAGGAGGTCTTCTGACTGTTTTTGACGAAAACACATATTTATCAAACGTAAAAAAATCTTACACTTCAGAGCATCATTTCTCATATGAAATCGTCTTTAAGTAGACTTGAGAAGCTGTGAGTGGTCAAAACAGATCATGGAAATTGATAACAAAGGGTGAGATGTCTTTCTAAATGAATTTTTGCTACTAAAAGACTTGTGCTCTTGTAGAAAAGAGAATTTTGTCAGAACTATTCAGGCCATGTTTGATATCTGAATCATCAATGTCTTCTTTCGCACCAGTACAATTTATAATGGAGCCAGGAACTCTCAACATCTAGCTCCTCAAAATCATCTTTTTTTGGTGCCAGTACTATACATCAAGGAGGCAAAACTGCTGTGTGGTAAACTTGAAAATTGCTATACATGATCAATCTTCCTCTCCTTTCTTGTAAAACTGATTCCTAGTAGCCCTTTTCCTCATATTCCATTGCACTTCATTCAGAGAACTTCCTTTTCTATCATGGAGTGTTCACCTACTTCATCACTCCCTGGTGGTCTAGTGGTTAGGATTCGGCGCTCTCACCGCCACGGCCCGGGTTCGATTCCCGGTCAGGGAAAGGGAGGTCTTCTGATTGTTTTTGACGAAAACACAGATTTATCAAACGTAAAAAAATCTTACACTTCAGAGCATCATTTCTCATATGAAATCGTCTTTAAGTTGACTTGAGAAGCTGTGAGTGGTCAAAACAGATCATGGAAATTGATAACAAAGGGTGAGATGTCTTTCTAAATGAATTTTTGCTACTAAAAGACTTGTGCTCTTGTAGAAAAGAGAATTTTGTCAGAACTATTCAGGCCATGTTTGATATCTGAATCATCAATGTCTTCTTTCGCACCAGTACAATTTATAATGGAGCCAGGAACTCTCAACATCTAGCTCCTCAAAATCATCTTTTTTTGGTGCCAGTACTATACATCAAGGAGGCAAAACTGCTGTGTGGTAAACTTGAAAATTGCTATACATGACCAATCTTCCTCTCCTTTCTTGTAAAACTGATTTCTAGTAGCCCTTTTCCTCATATTCCATTGCACTTCATTCAGAGAACTTCCTTTTCTATCATGGAGTGTTCACCTACTTCATCACTCCCTGGTGGTCTAGTGGTTAGGATTCGGCGCTCTCACCGCCGCGGCCCGGGTTCGGTTCCCGGTCAGGGAAAAGGAGGTCTTCTGACTGTTTTTGACGAAAACACATATTTATCAAACGTAAAAAAATCTTACACTTCAGAGCATCATTTCTCATATGAAATCGTCTTTAAGTAGACTTGAGAAGCTGTGAGTGGTCAAAACAGATCATGGAAATTGATAACAAAGGGTGAGATGTCTTTCTAAATGAATTTTTGCTTCTAAAAGACTTGTGCTCTTGTAGAAAAGAGAATTTTGTCAGAACTATTCAGGCCATGTTTGATATCTGAATCATCAATGTCTTCTTTCGCACCAGTACAATTTATAATGGAGCCAGGAACTCTCAACATCTAGCTCCTCAAAATCATCTTTTTTTGGTGCCAGTACTATACATCAAGGAGGCAAAACTGCTGTGTGGTAAACTTGAAAATTGCTATACATGACCAATCTTCCTCTCCTTTCTTGTAAAACTGATTCCTAGTAGCCCTTTTCCTCATATTCCATTGCACTTCATTCAGAGAACTTCCTTTTCTATCATGGAGTGTTCACCTACTTCATCACTCCCTGGTGGTCTAGTGGTTAGGATTCGGCGCTCTCACCGCCACGGCCCGGGTTCGATTCCCGGTCAGGGAAAGGGAGGTCTTCTGACTGTTTTTGACGAAAACACAGATTTATCAAACGTAAAAAAATCATACACTTCAGAGCATCATTTCTCATATGAAATCGTCTTTAAGTAGACTTGAGAAGCTGTGAGTGGTCAAAACAGATCATGGAAATTGATAACAAAGGGTGAGATGTCTTTCTAAATGAATTTTTGCTACTAAAAGACTTGTGCTCTTGTGGAAAAGAGAATTTTGTCAGAACTATTCAGGCCATGTTTGATATCTGAATCATCAATGTCTTCTTTCGCACCAGTACAACTTATAATGGAGCCAGGAACTCTCAACATCTAGCTCCTCAAATTCATCTTTTTTTGGTGCTAGTACCATACATCAAGGAGGCAAAACTGCTGTGTGGTAAACTTGAAAATTGCTATACATAACCAATTTTCCTCTCCTTTCTTGTAAAACTGATTCCTAGTAGCCTTTTTCCTCATATTCCATTGCACTTCATTCAGAGAACTTCCTTTTCTATCATGGAGTGTTCACCTACTTCATCACTCCCTGGTGGTCTAGTGGTTAGGATTCGGCGCTCTCACCGCCGCGGCCCGGGTTCGATTCCCGGTCAGTGAAAGCGAGGTCTTCGCACTGTTCTTGACGAAAACACAGACTTATCAAACGTAAAAAATCTTACACTTCAGAGCATCATTTCTCATATGAAATCGTCTTTAAGTAGACTTGAGAAGGTGTGAGTGGTCAATACAGATCATGGAAATTGATAACAAAGGGTGAGATGTCTTTCTAAATGAATTTTTGCTACTAAAAGACTTGTGCTCTTGTAGAAAAGAGAATTTTGTCAGAACTATTCAGGCCATGTTTGATCTCTGAATCATCAATGTCTTCTTTCGCACCAGTACAATTTATAATGTAGCCAGGAACTCTCAACATGTAGCTCCTCAAAATCATCTTTTTTTGGTGCTAGTACCATACATCAAGGAGGCAAAACTGCTGTGTGGTAAACTTGAAAATTGCTATACATGACCAATTTTCCTCTCCTTTCTTGTAAAACTGATTCCTAGTAGCCCTTTTCCTCATATTCCATTGCACTTCATTCAGAGAACTTCCTTTTCTATCATGGAGTGTTCACCTACTTCATCACTCCCTGGTGGTCTAGTGGTTAGGATTCGGCGCTCTCACCGCCGCGGCCCGGGTTCGATTCCCGGTCAGGGAAAGGGAGGTCTTCTGACTGTTTTTGACAAAAACACAGACTTATCAAACGTAAAAAAATCTTACACTTCAAAGCATCATTTCTCATATGAAATCGTCTTTAATTAGACTTGAGAAGCTGTGAGTGGTCAAAACAGATCATGGAAATTGATAACAAAGGGTGAGATGTCTTACTAAATGAATTTTTGCTACTAAAAGACTTGTGCTCTTGTAGAAAAGAGAATTTTGTCAGAACTATTCAGGCCATGTTTGATATCTGAATCATCAATGTCTTCTTTCGCACCAGTACAATTTATAATGGAGCCAGGAACTCTCAACATCTAGCTCCTCAAAATCATCTTTTTTTGGTGCCAGTACTATACATCAAGGAGGCAAAACTGCTGTGTGGTAAACTTGAAAATTGCTATACATGACCAATCTTCCTCTCCTTTCTTGTAAAACTGATTCCTAGTAGCCCTTTTCCTCATATTCCATTGCACTTCATTCAGAGAACTTCATTTTCTATCATGGAGTGTTCACCTACTTCATCACTCCCTGGTGGTCTAGTGGTTAGATTCGGCGCTCTCACTGCCGCGGCCCGGGTTCGATTCCCGGTCAGGGAAAGGGAGGTCTTCTGACTGCTTTTGACGAAAACACAGATTTATCAAACGTAAAAAAATCTTACACTTCAGAGCATCATTTCTCATATGAAATCGTCTTTAAGTAGACTTGAGAAGCTGTGAGTGGTCAAAACAGATCATGGAAATTGATAACAAAGGGTGAGATGTCTTTCTAAATGAATTTTTGCTACTAAAAGACTTGTGCTCTTGTAGAAAAGAGAATTTTGTCAGAACTATTCAGGCCATGTTTGATATCTGAATCATCAATGTCTTCTTTCGCACCAGTACAATTTATAATGGAGCCAGGAACTCTCAACATCTAGCTCCTCAAAATCATCTTTTTTTGGTGCCAGTACTATACATCAAGGAGGCAAAACTGCTGTGTGGTAAACTTGAAAATTGCTATACATGACCAATCTTCCTCTCCTTTCTTGTAAAACTGATTCCTAGTAGCCCTTTTCCTCATATTCCATTGCACTTCATTCAGAGAACTTCCTTTTCTATCATGGAGTGTTCACCTACTTCATCACTCCCTGGTGGTCTAGTGGTTAGGATTCGGCGCTCTCACCGCCGCGGCCTGGGTTCGATTCCCGGTCAGGGAAAGGGAGGTATTCTGACTGTTTTTGACAAAAACACAGACTTATCAAACGTAAAAAAATCTTACACTTCAAAGCATCATTTCTCATATGAAATCGTCTTTAATTAGACTTGAGAAGCTGTGAGTGGTCAAAACAGATCATGGAAATTGATAACAAAGGGTGAGATGTCTTTCTAAATGAATTTTTGCTACTAAAAGACTTGTGCTCTTGTAGAAAAGAGAATTTTGTCAGAACTATTCAGGCCATGTTTGATATCTGAATCATCAATGTCTTCTTTCGCACCAGTACAATTTATAATGGAGCCAGGAACTCTCAACATCTAGCTCCTCAAAATCATCTTTTTTTGGTGCCAGTACTATACATCAAGGAGGCAAAACTGCTGTGTGGTAAACTTGAAAATTGCTATACATGACCAATCTTCCTCTCCTTTCTTGTAAAACTGATTCCTAGTAGCCCTTTTCCTCATATTCCATTGCACTTCATTCAGAGAACTTCCTTTTCTATCATGGAGTGTTCACCTACTTCATCACTCCCTGGTGGTCTAGTGGTTAGGATTCGGCGCTCTCACCGCCACGGCCCGGGTTCGATTCCCGGTCAGAGAAAGGGAGGTCTTCTGACTGTTTTTGACGAAAACACAGATTTATCAAACGTAAAAAAATCTTACACTTCAGAGCATCATTTCTCATATGAAATCGTCTTTAAGTAGACTTGAGAAGCTGTGAGTGGTCAAAACAGATCATGGAAATTGATAACAAAGGGTGAGATGTCTTTCTAAATGAATTTTTGCTACTAAAAGACTTGTGCTCTTGTAGAAAAGAGAATTTTGTCAGAACTATTCAGGCCATGTTTGATATCTGAATCATCAATGTCTTCTTTCGCACCAGTACAATTTATAATGGAGCCAGGAACTCTCAACATCTAGCTCCTCAAAATCATCTTTTTTTGGTGCCAGTACTATACATCAAGGAGGCAAAACTGCTGTGTGGTAAACTTGAAAATTGCTATACATGACCAATCTTCCTCTCCTTTCTTGTAAAACTGATTCCTAGTAGCCCTTTTCCTCATATTCCATTGCACTTCATTCAGAGAACTTCCTTTTCTATCATGGAGTGTTCACCTACTTCATCACTCCCTGGTGGTCTAGTGGTTAGGATTCGGCGCTCTCACCGCCACGGCCCGGGTTCGATTCCCGGTCAGGGAAAGGGAGGTCTTCTGACTGTTTTTGACGAAAACACAGATTTATCAAACGTAAAAAAATCTTACACTTCAGAGCATCATTTCTCATATGAAATCGTCTTTAAGTAGACTTGAGAAGCTGTGAGTGGTCAAAACAGATCATGGAAATTGATAACAAAGGGTGAGATGTCTTTCTAAATGAATTTTTGCTACTAAAAGACTTGTGCTCTTGTAGAAAAGAGAATTTTGTCAGAACTATTCAGGCCATGTTTGATATCTGAATCATCAATGTCTTCTTTCGCACCAGTACAATTTATAATGGAGCCAGGAACTCTCAACATCTAGCTCCTCAAAATCATCTTTTTTTGGTGCCAGTACTATACATCAAGGAGGCAAAACTGCTGTGTGGTAAACTTGAAAATTGCTATACATGACCAATCTTCCTCTCCTTTCTTGTAAAACTGATTCCTAGTAGCCCTTTTCCTCATATTCCATTGCACTTCATTCAGAGAACTTCCTTTTCTATCATGGAGTGTTCACCTACTTCATCACTCCCTGGCGGTCTAGTGGTTAGGATTCGGCGCTCTCACCGCCACGGCCCGGGTTCGATTCCCGGTCAGGGAAAGGGAGGTCTTCTGACTGTTTTTGACGAAAACACAGATTTATCAAACGTAAAAAAATCTTACACTTCAGAGCATCATTTCTCATATGAAATCGTCTTTAAGTAGACTTGAGAAGCTGTGAGTGGTCAAAACAGATCATGGAAATTGATAACAAAGGGTGAGATGTCTTTTTAAATGAATTTTTGCTACTAAAAGACTTGTGCTCTTGTAGAAAAGAGAATTTTGTCAGAACTATTCAGGCCATGTTTGATATCTGAATCATCAATGTCTTCTTTCGCACCAGTACAATTTATAATGGAGCCAGGAACTCTCAACATCTAGCTCCTCAAAATCATCTTTTTTTGGTGCCAGTACTATACATCAAGGAGGCAAAACTGCTGTGTGGTAAACTTGAAAATTGCTATACATGATCAATCTTCCTCTCCTTTCTTGTAAAACTGATTCCTAGTAGCCCTTTTCCTCATATTCCATTGCACTTCATTCAGAGAACTTCCTTTTCTATCATGGAGTGTTCACGTACTTCATCACTCCCTGGTGGTCTAGTGGTTAGGATTCGGCGCTCTCACCGCCGCGGCCCGGGTTCGATTCCCGGTCAGGGAAAGGGAGGTCTTCTGACTGTTTTTGACGAAAACACAGATTTATCAAACGTAAAAAAATCTTACACTTCAGAGCATCATTTCTCATATGAAATCGTCTTTAAGTAGACTTGAGAAGCTGTGAGTGGTCAAAACAGATCATGGAAATTGATAACAAAGGGTGAGATGTCTTTCTAAATGAATTTTTGCTACTAAAAGACTTGTGCTCTTGTAGAAAAGAGAATTTTGTCAGAACTATTCAGGCCATGTTTGATATCTGAATCATCAATGTCTTCTTTCGCACCAGTACAATTTATAATGGAGCCAGGAACTCTCAACATCTAGCTCCTCAAAATCATCTTTTTTTGGTGCCAGTACTATACATCAAGGAGGCAAAACTGCTGTGTGGTAAACTTGAAAATTGCTATACATGACCAATCTTCCTCTCCTTTCTTGTAAAACTGATTCCTAGTAGCCCTTTTCCTCATATTCCATTGCACTTCATTCAGAGAACTTCCTTTTCTATCATGGAGTGTTCACCTACTTCATCACTCCCTGGTGGTCTAGTGGTTAGGATTCGGCGCTCTCACCGCCACGGCCCGGGTTCGATTCCCGGTCAGGGAAAGGGAGGTCTTCTGACTGTTTTTGACGAAAACACAGATTTATCAAACGTAAAAAAATCTTACACTTCAGAGCATCATTTCTCATATGAAATCGTCTTTAAGTAGACTTGAGAAGCTGTGAGTGGTCAAAACAGATCATGGAAATTGATAACAAAGGGTGAGATGTCTTTCTAAATGAATTTTTGCTACTAAAAGACTTGTGCTCTTGTAGAAAAGAGAATTTTGTCAGAACTATTCAGGCCATGTTTGATATCTGAATCATCAATGTCTTCTTTCGCACCAGTACAATTTATAATGGAGCCAGGAACTCTCAACATCTAGCTCCTCAAAATCATCTTTTTTTGGTGCCAGTACTATACATCAAGGAGGCAAAACTGCTGTGTGGTAAACTTGAAAATTGCTATACATGACCAATCTTCCTCTCCTTTCTTGTAAAACTGATTCCTAGTAGCCCTTTTCCTCATATTCCATTGCACTTCATTCAGAGAACTTCCTTTTCTATCATGGAGTGTTCACCTACTTCATCACTCCCTGGTGGTCTAGTGGTTAGGATTCGGCGCGCTCACCGCCGCGCCCCGGGTTCGATTCCCGGTCAGGGAAAAGGAGGTCTTCTGACTGTTTTTGACGAAAACACAGATTTATCAAACGTAAAAAAATCTTACACTTCAGAGCATCATTTCTCATATGAAATCGTCTTTAAGTAGACTTGAGAAGCTGTGAGTGGTCAAAACAGATCATGGAAATTGATAACAAAGGGTGAGATGTCTTTCTAAATGAATTTTTGCTACTAAAAGACTTGTGCTCTTGTAGAAAAGAGAATTTTGTCAGAACTATTCAGGCCATGTTTGATATCTGAATCATCAATGTCTTCTTTCGCACCAGTACAATTTATAATGGAGCCAGGAACTCTCAACATCTAGCTCCTCAAAATCATCTTTTTTTGGTGCCAGTACTATACATCAAGGAGGCAAAACTGCTGTGTGGTAAACTTGAAAATTGCTATACATGACCAATCTTCCTCTCCTTTCTTGTAAAACTGATTCCTAGTAGCCCTTTTCCTCATATTCCATTGCACTTCATTCAGAGAACTTCCTTTTCTATCATGGAGTGTTCACCTACTTCATCACTCCCTGGTGGTCTAGTGGTTAGGATTCGGCGCGCTCACCGCCGCGCCCCGGGTTCGATTCCCGGTCAGGGAAAAGGAGGTCTTCTGACTGTTTTTGACGAAAACACAGATTTATCAAACGTAAAAAAATCTTACACTTCAGAGCATCATTTCTCATATGAAATCGTCTTTAAGTAGACTTGAGAAGCTGTGAGTGGTCAAAACAGATGATGGAAATTGATAACAAAGGGTGAGATGTCTTTCTAAATGAATTTTTGCTACTAAAAGACTTGTGCTCTTGTAGAAAAGAGAATTTTGTCAGAACTATTCAGGCCATGTTTGATATCTGAATCATCAATGTCTTCTTTCGCACCAGTACAATTTATAATGGAGCCAGGAACTCTCAACATCTAGCTCCTCAAAATCATCTTTTTTTGGTGCCAGTACTATACATCAAGGAGGCAAAACTGCTGTGTGGTAAACTTGAAAATTGCTATACATGATCAATCTTCCTCTCCTTTCTTGTAAAACTGATTCCTAGTAGCCCTTTTCCTCATATTCCATTGCACTTCATTCAGAGAACTTCCTTTTCTATCATGGAGTGTTCACCTACTTCATCACTCCCTGGTGGTCTAGTGGTTAGGATTCGGCGCTCTCACCGCTGCGGCCCGGGTTCGATTCCCGGTCAGGGAAAGGGAGGTCTTCTGACTGTTTTTGACGAAAACACAGATTTATCAAACGTAAAAAAATCTTACACTTCAGAGCATCATTTCTCATATGAAATCGTCTTTAAGTAGACTTGAGAAGCTGTGAGTGGTCAAAACAGATCATGGAAATTGATAACAAAGGGTGAGATGTCTTTCTAAATGAATTTTTGCTACTAAAAGACTTGTGCTCTTGTAGAAAAGAGAATTTTGTCAGAACTATTCAGGCCATGTTTGATATCTGAATCATCAATGTCTTCTTTCGCACCAGTACAATTTATAATGGAGCCAGGAACTCTCAACATCTAGCTCCTCAAAATCATCTTTTTTTGGTGCCAGTACTATACATCAAGGAGGCAAAACTGCTGTGTGGTAAACTTGAAAATTGCTATACATGACCAATCTTCCTCTCCTTTCTTGTAAAACTGATTCCTAGTAGCCCTTTTCCTCATATTCCATTGCACTTCATTCAGAGAACTTCCTTTTCTATCATGGAGTGTTCACCTACTTCATCACTCCCTGGTGGTCTAGTGGTTAGGATTCGGCGCTCTCACCGCCACGGCCCGGGTTCGATTCCCGGTCAGGGAAAGGGAGGTCTTCTGACTGTTTTTGACGAAAACACAGATTTATCAAACGTAAAAAAATCTTACACTTCAGAGCATCATTTCTCATATGAAATCGTCTTTAAGTAGACTTGAGAAGCTGTGAGTGGTCAAAACAGATCATGGAAATTGATAACAAAGGGTGAGATGTCTTTCTAAATGAATTTTTGCTACTAAAAGACTTGTGCTCTTGTAGAAAAGAGAATTTTGTCAGAACTATTCAGGCCATGTTTGATATCTGAATCATCAATGTCTTCTTTCGCACCAGTACAATTTATAATGGAGCCAGGAACTCTCAACATCTAGCTCCTCAAAATCATCTTTTTTTGGTGCCAGTACTATACATCAAGGAGGCAAAACTGCTGTGTGGTAAACTTGAAAATTGCTATACATGACCAATCTTCCTCTCCTTTCTTGTAAAACTGATTCCTAGTAGCCCTTTTCCTCATATTCCATTGCACTTCATTCAGAGAACTTCCTTTTCTATCATGGAGTGTTCACCTACTTCATCACTCCCTGGTGGTCTAGTGGTTAGGATTCGGCGCGCTCACCGCCGCGCCCCGGGTTCGATTCCCGGTCAGGGAAAAGGAGGTCTTCTGACTGTTTTTGACGAAAACACAGATTTATCAAACGTAAAAAAATCTTACACTTCAGAGCATCATTTCTCATATGAAATCGTCTTTAAGTAGACTTGAGAAGCTGTGAGTGGTCAAAACAGATCATGGAAATTGATAACAAAGGGTGAGATGTCTTTCTAAATGAATTTTTGCTACTAAAAGACTTGTGCTCTTGTAGAAAAGAGAATTTTGTCAGAACTATTCAGGCCATGTTTGATATCTGAATCATCAATGTCTTCTTTCGCACCAGTACAATTTATAATGGAGCCAGGAACTCTCAACATCTAGCTCCTCAAAATCATCTTTTTTTGGTGCCAGTACTATACATCAAGGAGGCAAAACTGCTGTGTGGTAAACTTGAAAATTGCTATACATGACCAATCTTCCTCTCCTTTCTTGTAAAACTGATTCCTAGTAGCCCTTTTCCTCATATTCCATTGCACTTCATTCAGAGAACTTCCTTTTCTATCATGGAGTGTTCACCTACTTCATCACTCCCTGGTGGTCTAGTGGTTAGGATTCGGCGCGCTCACCGCCGCGCCCAGGGTTCGATTCCCGGTCAGGGAAAAGGAGGTCTTCTGACTGTTTTTGACGAAAACACAGATTTATCAAACGTAAAAAAATCTTACACTTCAGAGCATCATTTCTCATATGAAATCGTCTTTAAGTAGACTTGAGAAGCTGTGAGTGGTCAAAACAGATGATGGAAATTGATAACAAAGGGTGAGATGTCTTTCTAAATGAATTTTTGCTACTAAAAGACTTGTGCTCTGGTAGAAAAGAGAATTTTGTCAGAACTATTCAGGCCATGTTTGATATCTGAATCATCAATGTCTTCTTTCGCACCAGTACAATTTATAATGGAGCCAGGAACTCTCAACATCTAGCTCCTCAAAATCATCTTTTTTTGGTGCCAGTACTATACATCAAGGAGGCAAAACTGCTGTGTGGTAAACTTGAAAATTGCTATACATGATCAATCTTCCTCTCCTTTCTTGTAAAACTGATTCCTAGTAGCCCTTTTCCTCATATTCCATTGCACTTCATTCAGAGAACTTCCTTTTCTATCATGGAGTGTTCACCTACTTCATCACTCCCTGGTGGTCTAGTGGTTAGGATTCGGCGCTCTCACCGCTGCGGCCCGGGTTCGATTCCCGGTCAGGGAAAGGGAGGTCTTCTGACTGTTTTTGACGAAAACACAGATTTATCAAACGTAAAAAAATCTTACACTTCAGAGCATCATTTCTCATATGAAATCGTCTTTAAGTAGACTTGAGAAGCTGTGAGTGGTCAAAACAGATCATGGAAATTGATAACAAAGGGTGAGATGTCTTTCTAAATGAATTTTTGCTACTAAAAGACTTGTGCTCTTGTAGAAAAGAGAATTTTGTCAGAACTATTCAGGCCATGTTTGATATCTGAATCATCAATGTCTTCTTTCGCACCAGTACAATTTATAATGGAGCCAGGAACTCTCAACATCTAGCTCCTCAAAATCATCTTTTTTTGGTGCCAGTACTATACATCAAGGAGGCAAAACTGCTGTGTGGTAAACTTGAAAATTGCTATACATGACCAATCTTCCTCTCCTTTCTTGTAAAACTGATTCCTAGTAGCCCTTTTCCTCATATTCCATTGCACTTCATTCAGAGAACTTCCTTTTCTATCATGGAGTGTTCACCTACTTCATCACTCCCTGGTGGTCTAGTGGTTAGGATTCGGCGCTCTCACCGCCACGGCCCGGGTTCGATTCCCGGTCAGGGAAAGGGAGGTCTTCTGACTGTTTTTGACGAAAACACAGATTTATCAAACGTAAAAAAATCTTACACTTCAGAGCATCATTTCTCATATGAAATCGTCTTTAAGTAGACTTGAGAAGCTGTGAGTGGTCAAAACAGATCATGGAAATTGATAACAAAGGGTGAGATGTCTTTCTAAATGAATTTTTGCTACTAAAAGACTTGTGCTCTTGTAGAAAAGAGAATTTTGTCAGAACTATTCAGGCCATGTTTGATATCTGAATCATCAATGTCTTCTTTCGCACCAGTACAATTTATAATGGAGCCAGGAACTCTCAACATCTAGCTCCTCAAAATCATCTTTTTTTGGTGCCAGTACTATACATCAAGGAGGCAAAACTGCTGTGTGGTAAACTTGAAAATTGCTATACATGATCAATCTTCCTCTCCTTTCTTGTAAAACTGATTCCTAGTAGCCCTTTTCCTCATATTCCATTGCACTTCATTCAGAGAACTTCCTTTTCTATCATGGAGTGTTCACCTACTTCATCACTCCCTGGTGGTCTAGTGGTTAGGATTCGGCGCTCTCACCGCCACGGCTCGGGTTCGATTCCCGGTCATTGAAAGGGAGGTCTTCTGACTGTTTTTGACGAAAACACAGATTTATCAAACGTAAAAAAATCTTACACTTCAGAGCATCATTTCTCATATGAAATCGTCTTTAAGTAGACTTGAGAAGCTGTGAGTGGTCAAAACAGATCATGGGAAATTGATAACAAAGGGTGAGATGTCTTTCTAAATGAATTTTTGCTACTAAAAGACTTGTGCTCTTGTAGAAAAGAGAATTTTGTCAGAACTATTCAGGCCATGTTTGATATCTGAATCATCAATGTCTTCTTTCGCACCAGTACAATTTATAATGGAGCCAGGAACTCTCAACATCTAGCTCCTCAAAATCATCTTTTTTTGGTGCCAGTACTATACATCAAGGAGGCAAAACTGCTGTGTGGTAAACTTGAAAATTGCTATACATGATCAATCTTCCTCTCCTTTCTTGTAAAACTGATTCCTAGTAGCCCTTTTCCTCATATTCCATTGCACTTCATTCAGAGAACTTCCTTTTCTATCATGGAGTGTTCACCTACTTCATCACTCCCTGGTGGTCTAGTGGTTAGGATTCGGCGCTCTCACCGCCGCGGCCCGGGTTCGATTCCCGGTCAGGGAAAGAGAGGTCTTCTGACTGTTTTTGACGAAAACACAGATTTATCAAACGTAAAAAAATCTTACACTTCAGAGCATCATTTCTCATATGAAATCGTCTTTAAGTAGACTTGAGAAGCTGTGAGTGGTCAAAACAGATCATGGAAATTGATAACAAAGGGTGAGATGTCTTTCTAAATTAATTTTTGCTACTAAAAGACTTGTGCTCTTGTACATTACCAATCTTCCTCTCCTTTCTTGTAAAACTGATTCCTAGTAGCCCTTTTCCTCATATTCCATTGCACTTCATTCAGAGAACTTCCTTTTCTATCATGGAGTGTTCACCTACTTCATCACTCCCTGGTGGTCTAGTGGTTAGGATTCGGCGCTCTCACCGCTGCGGCCCGGGTTCTATTCCCGGTCAGGGAAAGGGAGGTCTTCTGACTGTTTTTGACGAAAACACAGATTTATCAAACGTAAAAAAAATCTTACACTTCAGAGCATCATTTCTCATATGAAATCGTCTTTAAGTAGACTTGAGAAGCTGTGAGTGGTCAAAACAGATCATGGGAAATTGATAACAAAGGGTGAGATGTCTTTCTAAATGAATTTTTGCTACTAAAAGACTTGTGCTCTTGTAGAAAAGAGAATTTTGTCAGAACTATTCAGGCCATGTTTGATATCTGAATCATCAATGTCTTCTTTCGCACCAGTACAATTTATAATGGAGCCAGGAACTCTCAACATCTAGCTCCTCAAAATCATCTTTTTTTGGTGCCAGTACTATACATCAAGGAGGCAAAACTGCTGTGTGGTAAACTTGAAAATTGCTATACATGATCAATCTTCCTCTCCTTTCTTGTAAAACTGATTCCTAGTAGCCCTTTTCCTCATATTCCATTGCACTTCATTCAGAGAACTTCCTTTTCTATCATGGAGTGTTCACCTACTTCATCACTCCCTGGTGGTCTAGTGGTTAGGATTCGGCGCTCTCACCGCCGCGGCCCGGGTTCGATTCCCGGTCAGGAAAAGGGAGGTCTTCTGACTGTTTTTGACGAAAACACAGATTTATCAAACGTAAAAAAATCTTACACTTCAGAGCATCATTTCTCATATGAAATCGTCTTTAAGTAGACTTGAGAAGCTGTGAGTGGTCAAAACAGATCATGGAAATTGATAACAAAGGGTGAGATGTCTTTCTAAATTAATTTTTGCTACTAAAAGACTTGTGCTCTTGTACATGACCAATCTTCCTCTCCTTTCTTGTAAAACTGATTCCTAGTAGCCCTTTTCCTCATATTCCATTGCACTTCATTCAGAGAACTTCCTTTTCTATCATGGAGTGTTCACCTACTTCATCACTCCCTGGTGGTCTAGTGGTTAGGATTCGGCGCTCTCACCGCCGCGGCCCGGGTTCGATTCCCGGTCAGGGAAAGGGAGGTCTTCTGACTGTTTTTGACAAAAACACAGATTTATCAAACGTAAAAAAATCTTACACTTCAGAGCATCATTTCTCATATGAAATCGTCTTTAAGTAGACTTGAGAAGCTGTGAGTGGTCAAAACAGATCATGGAAATTGATAACAAAGGGTGAGATGTCTTTCTAAATGAATTTTTGCTACTAAAAGACTTGTGCTCTTGTAGAAAAGAGAATTTTGTCAGAACTATTCAGGCCATGTTTGATATCTGAATCATCAATGTCTTCTTTCGCACCAGTACAATTTATAATGGAGCCAGGAACTCTCAACATCTAGCTCCTCAAATTCATCTTTTTTTGGTGCTAGTACCATACATCAAGGAGGCAAAACTGCTGTGTGGTAAACTTGAAAATTGCTATACATGACCAATTTTCCTCTCCTTTCTTGTAAAACTGATTCCTAGTAGCCTTTTTCCTCATATTCCATTGCACTTCATTCAGAGAACTTCCTTTTCTATCATGGAGTGTTCACCTACTTCATCACTCCCTGGTGGTCTAGTGGTTAGGATTCGGCGCTCTCACCGCCGCGGCCCGGGTTCGATTCCCGGTCAGTGAAAGCGAGGTCTTCGCACTGTTCTTGACGAAAACACGGACTTATCAAACGTAAAAAATCTTACACTTCAGAGCATCATTTCTCACATGAAATCGTCTTTAAGTAGACTTGAGAAGGTGTGAGTGGTCAATACAGATCATGGAAATTGATAACAAAGGGTGAGATGTCTTTCTAAATGAATTTTTGCTACTAAAAGACTTGTGCTCTTGTAGAAAAGAGAATTTTGTCAGAACTATTCAGGCCATGTTTGATATCTGAATCATCAATGTCTTCTTTCGCACCAGTACAATTTATAATGGAGCCAGGAACTCTCAACATCTAGCTCCTCAAAATCATCTTTTTTTGGTGCCAGTACTATACATCAAGGAGGCAAAACTGCTGTGTGGTAAACTTGAAAATTGCTATACATGACCAATCTTCCTCTCCTTTCTTGTAAAACTGATTCCTAGTAGCCCTTTTCCTCATATTCCATTGCACTTCATTCAGAGAACTTCCTTTTCTATCATGGAGTGTTCACCTACTTTATCACTCCCTGGTGGTCTAGTGGTTAAGATTCGGCGCTCTCACCGCCGCGGCCCAGGTTCGATTCCCGGTCTGGGAAAAGGAGGTCTTCTGACTGTTTTTGACGAAAACACAGATTTATCAAACGTAAAAAAATCTTACACTTCAGAGCATCATTTCTCATATGAAATCGTCTTTAAGTAGACTTGAGAAGCTGTGAGTGGTCAAAACAGATCATGGAAATTGATAACAAAGGGTGAGATGTCTTTCTAAATGAATTTTTGCTACTAAAAGACTTGTGCTCTTGTAGAAAAGAGAATTTTGTCAGAACTATTCAGGCCATGTTTGATATCTGAATCATCAATGTCTTCTTTCGCACCAGTACAATTTATAATGGAGCCAGGAACTCTCAACATCTAGCTCCTCAAAATCATCTTTTTTTGGTGCCAGTACTATACATCAAGGAGGCAAAACTGCTGTGTGGTAAACTTGAAAATTGCTATACATGACCAATCTTCCTCTCCTTTCTTGTAAAACTGATTCCTAGTAGCCCTTTTCCTCATATTCCATTGCACTTCATTCAGAGAACTTCCTTTTCTATCATGGAGTGTTTACCTATTTCATCACTCCCTGGTGGTCTAGTGGTTAGGATTCGGCGCTCTCACCGCCACGGCCCGGGTTCGATTCCCGGTCAGGGAAAGGGAGGTCTTCTGATTGTTTTTGACGAAAACACAGATTTATCAAACGTAAAAAAATCTTACACTTCAGAGCATCATTTCTCATATGAAATCGTCTTTAAGTAGACTTGAGAAGCTGTGAGTGGTCAAAACAGATCATGGAAATTGATAACAAAGGGTGAGATGTCTTTCTAAATGAATTTTTGCTACTAAAAGACTTGTGCTCTTGTAGAAAAGAGAATTTTGTCAGAACTATTCAGGCCATGTTTGATATCTGAATCATCAATGTCTTCTTTCGCACCAGTACAATTTATAATGGAGCCAGGAACTCTCAACATCTAGCTCCTCAAAATCATCTTTTTTTGGTGCCAGTACTATACATCAAGGAGGCAAAACTGCTGTGTGGTAAACTTGAAAATTGCTATACATGACCAATCTTCCTCTCCTTTCTTGTAAAACTGATTCCTAGTAGCCCTTTTCCTCATATTCCATTGCACTTCATTCAGAGAACTTCCTTTTCTATCATGGAGTGTTCACCTACTTCATCACTCCCTGGTGGTCTAGTGGTTAGGATTCGGCGCTCTCACCGCCGCGGCCCGGGTTCGGTTCCCGGTCAGGGAAAAGGAGGTCTTCTGACTGTTTTTGACGAAAACACATATTTATCAAACGTAAAAAAATCTTACACTTCAGAGCATCATTTCTCATATGAAATCGTCTTTAAGTAGACTTGAGAAGCTGTGAGTGGTCAAAACAGATCATGGAAATTGATAACAAAGGGTGAGATGTCTTTCTAAATGAATTTTTGCTTCTAAAAGACTTGTGCTCTTGTAGAAAAGAGAATTTTGTCAGAACTATTCAGGCCATGTTTGATATCTGAATCATCAATGTCTTCTTTCGCACCAGTACAATTTATAATGGAGCCAGGAACTCTCAACATCTAGCTCCTCAAAATCATCTTTTTTTGGTGCCAGTACTATACATCAAGGAGGCAAAACTGCTGTGTGGTAAACTTGAAAATTGCTATACATGACCAATCTTCCTCTCCTTTCTTGTAAAACTGATTCCTAGTAGCCCTTTTCCTCATATTCCATTGCACTTCATTCAGAGAACTTCCTTTTCTATCATGGAGTGTTCACCTACTTCATCACTCCCTGGTGGTCTAGTGGTTAGGATTCGGCGCTCTCACCGCCACGGCCCGGGTTCGATTCCCGGTCAGGGAAAGGGAGGTCTTCTGACTGTTTTTGACGAAAACACAGATTTATCAAACGTAAAAAAATCTTACACTTCAGAGCATCATTTCTCATATGAAATCGTCTTTAAGTAGACTTGAGAAGCTGTGAGTGGTCAAAACAGATCATGGAAATTGATAACAAAGGGTGAGATGTCTTTCTAAATGAATTTTTGCTACTAAAAGACTTGTGCTCTTGTAGAAAAGAGAATTTTGTCAGAACTATTCAGGCCATGTTTGATATCTGAATCATCAATGTCTTCTTTCGCACCAGTACAATTTATAATGGAGCCAGGAACTCTCAACATCTAGCTCCTCAAAATCATCTTTTTTTGGTGCCAGTACTATACATCAAGGAGGCAAAACTGCTGTGTGGTAAACTTGAAAATTGCTATACATGACCAATCTTCCTCTCCTTTCTTGTAAAACTGATTCCTAGTAGCCCTTTTCCTCATATTCCATTGCACTTCATTCAGAGAACTTCCTTTTCTATCATGGAGTGTTCACCTACTTCATCACTCCCTGGTGGTCTAGTGGTTAGGATTCGGCGCGCTCACCGCCGCGCCCCGGGTTTGATTCCCGGTCAGGGAAAAGGAGGTCTTCTGACTGTTTTTGACGAAAACACAGATTTATCAAACGTAAAAAAATCTTACACTTCAGAGCATCATTTCTCATATGAAATCGTCTTTAAGTAGACTTGAGAAGCTGTGAGTGGTCAAAACAGATCATGGAAATTGATAACAAAGGGTGAGATGTCTTTCTAAATGAATTTTTGCTACTAAAAGACTTGTGCTCTTGTAGAAAAGAGAATTTTGTCAGAACTATTCAGGCCATGTTTGATATCTGAATCATCAATGTCTTCTTTCGCACCAGTACAATTTATAATGGAGCCAGGAACTCTCAACATCTAGCTCCTCAAAATCATCTTTTTTTGGTGCCAGTACTATACATCAAGGAGGCAAAACTGCTGTGTGGTAAACTTGAAAATTGCTATACATGATCAATCTTCCTCTCCTTTCTTGTAAAACTGATTCCTAGTAGCCCTTTTCCTCATATTCCATTGCACTTCATTCAGAGAACTTCCTTTTCTATCATGGAGTGTTCACCTACTTCATCACTCCCTGGTGGTCTAGTGGTTAGGATTCGGCGCTCTCACCGCCGTGGCCCGGGTTCGATTCCCGGTCAGGGAAAGGGAGGTCTTCTGACTGTTTTTGACGAAAACACAGATTTATCAAACGTAAAAAAATCTTACACTTCAGAGCATCATTTCTCATATGAAATCGTCTTTAAGTAGACTTGAGAAGCTGTGAGTGGTCAAAACAGATGATGGAAATTGATAACAAAGGGTGAGATGTCTTTCTAAATGAATTTTTGCTACTAAAAGACTTGTGCTCTTGTGGAAAAGAGAATTTTGTCAGAACTATTCAGGCCATGTTTGATATCTGAATCATCAATGTCTTCTTTCGCACCAGTACAATTTATAATGGAGCCAGGAACTCTCAACATCTAGCTCCTCAAATTCATCTTTTTTTGGTGCTAGTACCATACATCAAGGAGGCAAAACTGCTGTGTGGTAAACTTGAAAATTGCTATACATAACCAATTTTCCTCTCCTTTCTTGTAAAACTGATTCCTAGTAGCCTTTTTCCTCATATTCCATTGCACTTCATTCAGAGAACTTCCTTTTCTATCATGGAGTGTTCATCTACTTCATCACTCCCTGGTGGTCTAGTGGTTAGGATTCGGCGCTCTCACCGCCGTGGCCCGGGTTCGATTCCCGGTCAGTGAAAGCGAGGTCTTCGCACTGTTCTTGACGAAAACACAGACTTATCAAACGTAAAAAATCTTACACTTCAGAGCATCATTTCTCATATGAAATCGTCTTTAAGTAGACTTGAGAAGGTGTGAGTGGTCAATACAGATCATGGAAATTGATAACAAAGGGTGAGATGTCTTTCTAAATGAATTTTTGCTACTAAAAGACTTGTGCTCTTGTAGAAAAGAGAATTTTGTCAGAACTATTCAGGCCATGTTTGATCTCTGAATCATCAATGTCTTCTTTCGCACCAGTACAATTTATAATGTAGCCAGGAACTCTCAACATGTAGCTCCTCAAAATCATCTTTTTTTGGTGCTAGTACCATACATCAAGGAGGCAAAACTGCTGTGTGGTAAACTTGAAAATTGCTATACATGACCAATTTTCCTCTCCTTTCTTGTAAAACTGATTCCTAGTAGCCCTTTTCCTCATATTCCATTGCACTTCATTCAGAGAACTTCCTTTTCTATCATGGAGTGTTCACCTACTTCATCACTCCCTGGTGGTCTAGTGGTTAGGATTCGGCGCTCTCACCGCCGCGGCCCGGGTTCGGTTCCCGGTCAGGGAAAAGGAGGTCTTCTGACTGTTTTTGACGAAAACACATATTTATCAAACGTAAAAAAATCTTACACTTCAGAGCATCATTTCTCATATGAAATCGTCTTTAAGTAGACTTGAGAAGCTGTGAGTGGTCAAAACAGATGATGGAAATTGATAACAAAGGGTGAGATGTCTTTCTAAATGAATTTTTGCTACTAAAAGACTTGTGCTCTTGTGGAAAAGAGAATTTTGTCAGAACTATTCAGGCCATGTTTGATATCTGAATCATCAATGTCTTCTTTCGCACCAGTACAATTTATAATGGAGCCAGGAACTCTCAACATCTAGCTCCTCAAATTCATCTTTTTTTGGTGCTAGTACCATACATCAAGGAGGCAAAACTGCTGTGTGGTAAACTTGAAAATTGCTATACATAACCAATTTTCCTCTCCTTTCTTGTAAAACTGATTCCTAGTAGCCTTTTTCCTCATATTCCATTGCACTTCATTCAGAGAACTTCCTTTTCTATCATGGAGTGTTCACCTACTTCATCACTCCCTGGTGGTCTAGTGGTTAGGATTCGGCGCTCTCACCGCCGCGGCCCGGGTTCGATTCCCGGTCAGGGAAAGGGAGGTCTTCTGACTGTTTTTGACAAAAACACAGACTTATCAAACGTAAAAAAATCTTACACTTCAAAGCATCATTTCTCATATGAAATCGTCTTTAATTAGACTTGAGAAGCTGTGAGTGGTCAAAACAGATCATGGAAATTGATAACAAAGGGTGAGATGTCTTACTAAATGAATTTTTGCTACTAAAAGACTTGTGCTCTTGTAGAAAAGAGAATTTTGTCAGAACTATTCAGGCCATGTTTGATATCTGAATCATCAATGTCTTCTTTCGCACCAGTACAATTTATAATGGAGCCAGGAACTCTCAACATCTAGCTCCTCAAAATCATCTTTTTTTGGTGCCAGTACTATACATCAAGGAGGCAAAACTGCTGTGTGGTAAACTTGAAAATTGCTATACATGACCAATCTTCCTCTCCTTTCTTGTAAAACTGATTCCTAGTAGCCCTTTTCCTCATATTCCATTGCACTTCATTCAGAGAACTTCCTTTTCTATCATGGAGTGTTCACCTACTTCATCACTCCCTGGTGGTCTAGTGGTTAGATTCGGCGCTCTCACTGCCGCTGCCCGGGTTCGATTCCCGGTCAGGGAAAGGGAGGTCTTCTGACTGTTTTTGACGAAAACACAGATTTATCAAACGTAAAAAAATCTTACACTTCAGAGCATCATTTCTCATATGAAATCGTCTTTAAGTAGACTTGAGAAGCTGTGAGTGGTCAAAACAGATCATGGAAATTGATAACAAAGGGTGAGATGTCTTTCTAAATGAATTTTTGCTACTAAAAGACTTGTGCTCTTGTAGAAAAGAGAATTTTGTCAGAACTATTCAGGCCATATTTGATATCTGAATCATCAATGTCTTCTTTCGCACCAGTACAATTTATAATGGAGCCAGGAACTCTCAACATCTAGCTCCTCAAAATTATCTTTTCTTGGTGCCAGTACTATACATCAAGGAGGCAAAACTGCTGTGTGGTAAACTTGAAAATTGCTATACATGACCAATCTTCCTCTCCTTTCTTGTAAAACTGATTCCTAGTAGCCCTTTTCCTCATATTCCATTGCACTTCATTCAGAGAACTTCCTTTTCTATCATGGAGTGTTCACCAACTTCATCACTCCCTGGTGGTCTAGTGGTTAGGATTCGGCGCTCTCACCGCCGCGGCCCGGGTTCGATTCCCGGTCAGGGAAAGGGAGGTCTTCTGACTGTTTTTGACGAAAACACAGATTTATAAAACGTAAAAAAATCTTACACTTCAGAGCATCATTTCTCATATGAAATCGTCTTTAAGTAGACTTGAGAAGCTGTGAGTGGTCAAAACAGATCATGGAAATTGATAACAAAGGGTGAGATGTCTTTCTAAATGAATTTTTGCTACTAAAAGACTTGTGCTCTTGTAGAAAAGAGAATTTTGTCAGAACTATTCAGGCCATGTTTGATATCTGAATCATCAATGTCTTCTTTCGCACCAGTACAATTTATAATGGAGCCAGGAACTCTCAACATCTAGCTCCTCAAAATCATCTTTTTTTGGTGCCAGTACTATACATCAAGGAGGCAAAACTGCTGTGTGGTAAACTTGAAAATTGCTATCTATGACCAATCTTCCTCTCCTTTCTTGTAAAACTGATTCCTAGTAGCCCTTTTCCTCATATTCCATTGCACTTCATTCAGAGAACTTCCTTTTCTATCATGGAGTGTTCACCTACTTCATCACTCCCTGGTGGTCTAGTGGTTAGGATTCGGCGCTCTCACCGCCGCGGCCCGGGTTCGGTTCCCGGTCAGGGAAAAGGAGGTCTTCTGACTGTTTTTGACGAAAACACATATTTATCAAACGTAAAAAAATCTTACACTTCAGAGCATCATTTCTCATATGAAATCGTCTTTAAGTAGACTTGAGAAGCTGTGAGTGGTCAAAACAGATGATGGAAATTGATAACAAAGGGTGAGATGTCTTTCTAAATGAATTTTTGCTACTAAAAGACTTGTGCTCTTGTGGAAAAGAGAATTTTGTCAGAACTATTCAGGCCATGTTTGATATCTGAATCATCAATGTCTTCTTTCGCACCAGTACAATTTATAATGGAGCCAGGAACTCTCAACATCTAGCTCCTCAAATTCATCTTTTTTTGGTGCTAGTACCATACATCAAGGAGGCAAAACTGCTGTGTGGTAAACTTGAAAATTGCTATACATAACCAATTTTCCTCTCCTTTCTTGTAAAACTGATTCCTAGTAGCCTTTTTCCTCATATTCCATTGCACTTCATTCAGAGAACTTCCTTTTCTATCATGGAGTGTTCACCTACTTCATCACTCCCTGGTGGTCTAGTGGTTAGGATTCGGCGCTCTCACCGCCGCGGCCCGGGTTCGATTCCCGGTCAGGGAAAGGGAGGTCTTCTGACTGTTTTTGACAAAAACACAGACTTATCAAACGTAAAAAAATCTTACACTTCAAAGCATCATTTCTCATATGAAATCGTCTTTAATTAGACTTGAGAAGCTGTGAGTGGTCAAAACAGATCATGGAAATTGATAACAAAGGGTGAGATGTCTTACTAAATGAATTTTTGCTACTAAAAGACTTGTGCTCTTGTAGAAAAGAGAATTTTGTCAGAACTATTCAGGCCATGTTTGATATCTGAATCATCAATGTCTTCTTTCGCACCAGTACAATTTATAATGGAGCCAGGAACTCTCAACATCTAGCTCCTCAAAATCATCTTTTTTTGGTGCCAGTACTATACATCAAGGAGGCAAAACTGCTGTGTGGTAAACTTGAAAATTGCTATACATGACCAATCTTCCTCTCCTTTCTTGTAAAACTGATTCCTAGTAGCCCTTTTCCTCATATTCCATTGCACTTCATTCAGAGAACTTCCTTTTCTATCATGGAGTGTTCACCTACTTCATCACTCCCTGGTGGTCTAGTGGTTAGATTCGGCGCTCTCACTGCCGCTGCCCGGGTTCGATTCCCGGTCAGGGAAAGGGAGGTCTTCTGACTGTTTTTGACGAAAACACAGATTTATCAAACGTAAAAAAATCTTACACTTCAGAGCATCATTTCTCATATGAAATCGTCTTTAAGTAGACTTGAGAAGCTGTGAGTGGTCAAAACAGATCATGGAAATTGATAACAAAGGGTGAGATGTCTTTCTAAATGAATTTTTGCTACTAAAAGACTTGTGCTCTTGTAGAAAAGAGAATTTTGTCAGAACTATTCAGGCCATATTTGATATCTGAATCATCAATGTCTTCTTTCGCACCAGTACAATTTATAATGGAGCCAGGAACTCTCAACATCTAGCTCCTCAAAATTATCTTTTCTTGGTGCCAGTACTATACATCAAGGAGGCAAAACTGCTGTGTGGTAAACTTGAAAATTGCTATACATGACCAATCTTCCTCTCCTTTCTTGTAAAACTGATTCCTAGTAGCCCTTTTCCTCATATTCCATTGCACTTCATTCAGAGAACTTCCTTTTCTATCATGGAGTGTTCACCAACTTCATCACTCCCTGGTGGTCTAGTGGTTAGGATTCGGCGCTCTCACCGCCGCGGCCCGGGTTCGATTCCCGGTCAGGGAAAGGGAGGTCTTCTGACTGTTTTTGACGAAAACACAGATTTATAAAACGTAAAAAAATCTTACACTTCAGAGCATCATTTCTCATATGAAATCGTCTTTAAGTAGACTTGAGAAGCTGTGAGTGGTCAAAACAGATCATGGAAATTGATAACAAAGGGTGAGATGTCTTTCTAAATGAATTTTTGCTACTAAAAGACTTGTGCTCTTGTAGAAAAGAGAATTTTGTCAGAACTATTCAGGCCATGTTTGATATCTGAATCATCAATGTCTTCTTTCGCACCAGTACAATTTATAATGGAGCCAGGAACTCTCAACATCTAGCTCCTCAAAATCATCTTTTTTTGGTGCCAGTACTATACATCAAGGAGGCAAAACTGCTGTGTGGTAAACTTGAAAATTGCTATCTATGACCAATCTTCCTCTCCTTTCTTGTAAAACTGATTCCTAGTAGCCCTTTTCCTCATATTCCATTGCACTTCATTCAGAGAACTTCCTTTTCTATCATGGAGTGTTCACCTACTTCATCACTCCCTGGTGGTCTAGTGGTTAGGATTCGGCGCTCTCACCGCCGCGGCCTGGGTTCGATTCCCGGTCAGGGAAAGGGAGGTATTCTGATTGTTTTTGACAAAAACACAGACTTATCAAACGTAAAAAAATCTTACACTTCAAAGCATCATTTCTCATATGAAATCGTCTTTAATTAGACTTGAGAAGCTGTGAGTGGTCAAAACAGATCATGGAAATTGATAACAAAGGGTGAGATGTCTTTCTAAATGAATTTTTGCTACTAAAAGACTTGTGCTCTTGTAGAAAAGAGAATTTTGTCAGAACTATTCAGGCCATGTTTGATATCTGAATCATCAATGTCTTCTTTCGCACCAGTACAATTTATAATGGAGCCAGGAACTCTCAACATCTAGCTCCTCAAAATCATCTTTTTTTGGTGCCAGTACTATACATCAAGGAGGCAAAACTGCTGTGTGGTAAACTTGAAAATTGCTATACATGACCAATCTTCCTCTTCTTTCTTGTAAAACTGATTCCTAGTAGCCCTTTTCCTCATATTCCATTGCACTTCATTCAGAGAACTTCCTTTTCTATCATGGAGTGTTCACCTACTTCATCACTCCCTGGTGGTCTAGTGGTTAGGATTCGGCGCTCTCACCGCCGCGGCCCGGGTTCGATTGCCGGTCAGGGAAAGGGAGGTCTTCTGACTGTTTTTGACAAAAACACAGACTTATCAAACGTAAAAAAATCTTACACTTCAAAGCATCATTTCTCATATGAAATCGTCTTTAATTAGACTTGAGAAGCTGTGAGTGGTCAAAACAGATCATGGAAATTGATAACAAAGGGTGAGATGTCTTTCTAAATGAATTTTTGCTACTAAAAGACTTGTGCTCTTGTAGAAAAGAGAATTTTGTCAGAACTATTCAGGCCATGTTTGATATCTGAATCATCAATGTCTTCTTTCGCACCAGTACAATTTATAATGGAGCCAGGAACTCTCAACATCTAGCTCCTCAAAATCATCTTTTTTTGGTGCCAGTACTATACATCAAGGAGGCAAAACTGCTGTGTGGTAAACTTGAAAATTGCTATACATGATCAATCTTCCTCTCCTTTCTTGTAAAACTGATTCCTAGTAGCCCTTTTCCTCATATTCCATTGCACTTCATTCAGAGAACTTCCTTTTCTATCATGGAGTGTTCACCTACTTCATCACTCCCTGGTGGTCTAGAGGTTAGGATTCGGCGCTCTCACCGCCGCGGCCCGGGTTTGATTCCCGGTCAGGGAAAGGGAGGTCTTCTGACTGTTTTTGACGAAAACACAGATTTATCAAACGTAAAAAAATCTTACACTTCAGAGCATCATTTCTCATATGAAATCGTCTTTAAGTAGACTTGAGAAGCTGTGAGTGGTCAAAACAGATCATGGAAATTGATAACAAAGGGTGAGATGTCTTTCTAAATGAATTTTTGCTACTAAAAGACTTGTGCTCTTGTAGAAAAGAGAATTTTGTCAGAACTATTCAGGCCATGTTTGATATCTGAATCATCAATGTCTTCTTTCGCACCAGTACAATTTATAATGGAGCCAGGAACTCTCAACATCTAGCTCCTCAAAATCATCTTTTTTTGGTGCCAGTACTATACATCAAGGAGGCAAAACTGCTGTGTGGTAAACTTGAAAATTGCTATACATGACCAATCTTCCTCTTCTTTCTTGTAAAACTGATTCCTAGTAGCCCTTTTCCTCATATTCCATTGCACTTCATTCAGAGAACTTCCTTTTCTATCATGGAGTGTTCACCTACTTCATCACTCCCTGGTGGTCTAGTGGTTAGGATTCGGCGCTCTCACCGCCGCGGCCCGTGTTCGATTGCCGGTCAGGGAAAGGGAGGTCTTCTGACTGTTTTTGACAAAAACACAGACTTATCAAACGTAAAAAAATCTTACACTTCAGAGCATCATTTCTCATATGAAATCGTCTTTAATTAGACTTGAGAAGCTGTGAGTGGTCAAAACAGATCATGGTAATTGATAACAAAGGGTGAGATGTCTTTCTAAATGAATTTTTGCTACTAAAAGACTTGTGCTCTTGTGGAAAAGAGAATTTTGTCAGAACTATTCAGGCCATGTTTGATATCTGAATCATCAATGTCTTCTTTCGCACCAGTACAATTTATAATGGAGCCAGGAACTCTCAACATCTAGCTCCTCAAATTCATCTTTTTTTGGTGCTAGTACCATACATCAAGGAGGCAAAACTGCTGTGTGGTAAACTTGAAAATTGCTATACATAACCAATTTTCCTCTCCTTTCTTGTAAAACTGATTCCTAGTAGCCTTTTTCCTCATATTCCATTGCACTTCATTCAGAGAACTTCCTTTTCTATCATGGAGTGTTCACCTACTTCATCACTCCCTGGTGGTCTAGTGGTTAGGATTCGGCGCTCTCACCGCCGCGGCCCGGGTTCGATTCCCGGTCAGTGAAAGCGAGGTCTTCGCACTGTTCTTGACGAAAACACAGACTTATCAAACGTAAAAAATCTTACACTTCAGAGCATCATTTCTCATATGAAATCGTCTTTAAGTAGACTTGAGAAGGTGTGAGTGGTCAATACAGATCATGGAAATTGATAACAAAGGGTGAGATGTCTTTCTAAATGAATTTTTGCTACTAAAAGACTTGTGCTCTTGTAGAAAAGAGAATTTTGTCAGAACTATTCAGGCCATGTTTGATCTCTGAATCATCAATGTCTTCTTTCGCACCAGTACAATTTATAATGTAGCCAGGAACTCTCAACATGTAGCTCCTCAAAATCATCTTTTTTTGGTGCTAGTACCATACATCAAGGAGGCAAAACTGCTGTGTGGTAAACTTGAAAATTGCTATACATGACCAATTTTCCTCTCCTTTCTTGTAAAACTGATTCCTAGTAGCCCTTTTCCTCATATTCCATTGCACTTCATTCAGAGAACTTCCTTTTCTATCATGGAGTGTTCACCTACTTCATCACTCCCTGGTGGTCTAGTGGTTAGGATTCGGCGCTCTCACCGCCGCGGCCCGGGTTCGATTCCCGGTCAGGGAAAGGGAGGTCTTCTGACTGTTTTTGACAAAAACACAGACTTATCAAACGTAAAAAAATCTTACACTTCAAAGCATCATTTCTCATATAAAATCGTCTTTAATTAGACTTGAGAAGCTGTGAGTGGTCAAAACAGATCATGGAAATTGATAACAAAGGGTGAGATGTCTTACTAAATGAATTTTTGCTACTAAAAGACTTGTGCTCTTGTAGAAAAGAGAATTTTGTCAGAACTATTCAGGCCATGTTTGATATCTGAATCATCAATGTCTTCTTTCGCACCAGTACAATTTATAATGGAGCCAGGAACTCTCAACATCTAGCTCCTCAAAATCATCTTTTTTTGGTGCCAGTACTATACATCAAGGAGGCAAAACTGCTGTGTGGTAAACTTGAAAATTGCTATACATGACCAATCTTCCTCTCCTTTCTTGTAAAACTGATTCCTAGTAGCCCTTTTCCTCATATTCCATTGCACTTCATTCAGAGAACTTCCTTTTCTATCATGGAGTGTTCACCTACTTCATCACTCCCTGGTGGTCTAGTGGTTAGATTCGGCGCTCTCACTGCCGCGGCCCGGGTTTCAGGGAAAGGGAGGTCTAGTGGTTAGAATTCGGCGCTCTCACCGCCGCGGCCCGGGTTCGATTCCCGGTCAGGGAAAGGGAGGTCTTCTGACTGTTTTTGACGAAAACACAGATTTATCAAACGTAAAAAAATCTTACACTTCAGAGCATCATTTCTCATATGAAATCGTCTTTAAGTAGACTTGAGAAGCTGTGAGTGGTCAAAACAGATCATGGAAATTGATAACAAAGGGTGAGATGTCTTTCTAAATGAATTTTTGCTACTAAAAGACTTGTGCTCTTGTAGAAAAGAGAATTTTGTCAGAACTATTCAGGCCATGTTTGATATCTGAATCATCAATGTCTTCTTTCGCACCAGTACAATTTATAATGGAGCCAGGAACTCTCAACATCTAGCTCCTCAAAATCATCTTTTTTTGGTGCCAGTACTATACATCAAGGAGGCAAAACTGCTGTGTGGTAAACTTGAAAATTGCTATACATGACCAATCTTCCTCTCCTTTCTTGTAAAACTGATTCCTAGTAGCCCTTTTCCTCATATTCCATTGCACTTCATTCAGAGAACTTCCTTTTCTATCATGGAGTGTTCACCAACTTCATCACTCCCTGGTGGTCTAGTGGTTAGGATTCGGCGCTCTCACCGCCGCGGCCCGGGTTCGATTCCCGGTCAGGGAAAGGGAGGTCTTCTGACTGTTTTTGACGAAAACACAGATTTATCAAACGTAAAAAAATCTTACACTTCAGAGCATCATTTCTCATATGAAATCGTCTTTAAGTAGACTTGAGAAGCTGTGAGTGGTCAAAACAGATCATGGAAATTGATAACAAAGGGTGAGATGTCTTTCTAAATGAATTTTTGCTACTAAAAGACTTGTGCTCTTGTAGAAAAGAGAATTTTGTCAGAACTATTCAGGCCATGTTTGATATCTGAATCATCAATGTCTTCTTTCGCACCAGTACAATTTATAATGGAGCCAGGAACTCTCAACATCTAGCTCCTCAAAATCATCTTTTTTTGGTGCCAGTACTATACATCAAGGAGGCAAAACTGCTGTGTGGTAAACTTGAAAATTGCTATACATGACCAATCTTCCTCTCCTTTCTTGTAAAACTGATTCCTAGTAGCCCTTTTCCTCATATTCCATTGCACTTCATTCAGAGAACTTCCTTTTCTATCATGGAGTGTTCACCTACTTCATCACTCCCTGGTGGTCTAGTGGTTAGGATTCGGCGCTCTCACCGCCGCGGCCTGGGTTCGATTCCTGGTCAGGGAAAGGGAGGTCTTCTGACTGTTTTTGACAAAAACACAGACTTATCAAACGTAAAAAAATCTTACACTTCAAAGCATCATTTCTCATATGAAATCGTCTTTAATTAGACTTGAGAAGCTGTGAGTGGTCAAAACAGATCATGGAAATTGATAACAAAGGGTGAGATGTCTTTCTAAATGAATTTTTGCTACTAAAAGACTTGTGCTCTTGTAGAAAAGAGAATTTTGTCAGAACTATTCAGGCCATGTTTGATATCTGAATCATCAATGTCTTCTTTCGCACCAGTACAATTTATAATGGAGCCAGGAACTCTCAACATCTAGCTCCTCAAAATCATCTTTTTTTGGTGCCAGTACTATACATCAAGGAGGCAAAACTGCTGTGTGGTAAACTTGAAAATTGCTATACATGACCAATCTTCCTCTTCTTTCTTGTAAAACTGATTCCTAGTAGCCCTTTTCCTCATATTCCATTGCACTTCATTCAGAGAACTTCCTTTTCTATCATGGAGTGTTCACCTACTTCATCACTCCCTGGTGGTCTAGTGGTTAGGATTCGGCGCTCTCACCGCCGCGGCCCGGGTTCGATTGCCGGTCAGGGAAAGGGAGGTCTTCTGACTGTTTTTGACAAAAACACAGACTTATCAAACGTAAAAAAATCTTACACTTCAAAGCATCATTTCTCATATGAAATCGTCTTTAATTAGACTTGAGAAGCTGTGAGTGGTCAAAACAGATCATGGAAATTGATAACAAAGGGTGAGATGTCTTTCTAAATGAATTTTTGCTACTAAAAGACTTGTGCTCTTGTAGAAAAGAGAATTTTGTCAGAACTATTCAGGCCATGTTTGATATCTGAATCATCAATGTCTTCTTTCGCACCAGTACAATTTATAATGGAGCCAGGAACTCTCAACATCTAGCTCCTCAAAATCATCTTTTTTTGGTGCCAGTACTATACATCAAGGAGGCAAAACTGCTGTGTGGTAAACTTGAAAATTGCTATACATGACCAATCTTCCTCTTCTTTCTTGTAAAACTGATTCCTAGTAGCCCTTTTCCTCATATTCCATTGCACTTCATTCAGAGAACTTCCTTTTCTATCATGGAGTGCTCACCTATTTCATCACTCCCTGGTGGTCTAGTGGTTAGGATTCGGCGCTCTCACCGCCGCGGCCCGGGTTCGATTGCCGGTCAGGGAAAGGGAGGTCTTCTGACTGTTTTTGACAAAAACACAGACTTATCAAACGTAAAAAAATCTTACACTTCAGAGCATCATTTCTCATATGAAATCGTCTTTAATTAGACTTGAGAAGCTGTGAGTGGTCAAAACAGATCATGGTAATTGATAACAAAGGGTGAGATGTCTTTCTAAATGAATTTTTGCTACTAAAAGACTTGTGCTCTTGTAGAAAAGAGAATTTTGTCAGAACTATTCAGGCCATGTTTGATATCTGAATCATCAATGTCTTCTTTCGCACCAGTACAATTTATAATGGAGCCAGGAACTCTCAACATCTAGCTCCTCAAAATCATCTTTTTTTGGTGCCAGTACTATACATCAAGGAGGCAAAACTGCTGTGTGGTAAACTTGAAAATTGCTATACATGACCAATCTTCCTCTCCTTTCTTGTAAAACTGATTCCTAGTAGCCCTTTTCCTCATATTCCATTGCACTTCATTCAGAGAACTTCCTTTTCTATCATGGAGTGTTCACCTATTTCATCACTCCCTGGTGGTCTAGTGGTTAGGATTCGGCGCTCTCACCGCCGCGGCCCGGGTTCGATTCCCGGTCAGAAAAAGGGAGGTATTCTGACTGTTTTTGACAAAAACACAGACTTATCAAACGTAAAAAAATCTTACACTTCAAAGCATCATTTCTCATATGAAATCGTCTTTAATTAGACTTGAGAAGCTGTGAGTGGTCAAAACAGATCATGGAAATTGATAACAAAGGGTGAGATGTCTTTCTAAATGAATTTTTGCTACTAAAAGACTTGTGCTCTTGTAGAAAAGAGAATTTTGTCAGAACTATTCAGGCCATGTTTGATATCTGAATCATCAATGTCTTCTTTCGCACCAGTACAATTTATAATGGAGCCAGGAACTCTCAACATCTAGCTCCTCAAAATCATCTTTTTTTGGTGCCGGTACTATACATCAAGGAGGCAAAACTGCTGTGTGGTAAACTTGAAAATTGCTATACATGACCAATCTTCCTCTCCTTTCTTGTAAAACTGATTCCTAGTAGCCCTTTTCCTCATATTCCATTGCACTTCATTCAGAGAACTTCCTTTTCTATCATGGAGTGTTCACCTACTTCATCACTCCCTGGTGGTCTAGTGGTTAGGATTCGGCGCTCTCACCGCCGCGGCCCGGGTTCGATTCCCGGTCAGGGAAAGCGAGGTCTTGTGACTGTTTTTGACAAAAACACAGACTTATCAAACGTAAAAAAATCTTACACTTCAAAGCATCATTTCTCATATGAAATCGTCTTTAATTAGACTTGAGAAGCTGTGAGTGGTCAAAACAGATCATGGAAATTGATAACAAAGGGTGAGATGTCTTTCTAAATGAATTTTTGCTACTAAAAGACTTGTGCTCTTGTAGAAAAGAGAATTTTGTCAGAACTATTCAGGCCATGTTTGATATCTGAATCATCAATGTCTTCTTTCGCACCAGTACAATTTATAATGGAGCCAGGAACTCTCAACATCTAGCTCCTCAAAATCATCTTTTTTTGGTGCCAGTACTATACATCAAGGAGGCAAAACTGCTGTGTGGTAAACTTGAAAATTGCTATACATGACCAATCTTCCTCTTCTTTCTTGTAAAACTGATTCCTAGTAGCCCTTTTCCTCATATTCCATTGCACTTCATTCAGAGAACTTCCTTTTCTATCATGGAGTGTTCACCTACTTCATCACTCCCTGGTGGTCTAGTGGTTAGGATTCGGCGCTCTCACCGCCGCGGCCCGGGTTCGATTGCCGGTCAGGGAAAGGGAGGTCTTCTGACTGTTTTTGACAAAAACACAGACTTATCAAACGTAAAAAAATCTTACACTTCAAAGCATCATTTCTCATATGAAATCGTCTTTAATTAGACTTGAGAAGCTGTGAGTGGTCAAAACAGATCATGGAAATTGATAACAAAGGGTGAGATGTCTTTCTAAATGAATTTTTGCTACTAAAAGACTTGTGCTCTTGTAGAAAAGAGAATTTTGTCAGAACTATTCAGGCCATGTTTGATATCTGAATCATCAATGTCTTCTTTCGCACCAGTACAATTTATAATGGAGCCAGGAACTCTCAACATCTAGCTCCTCAAAATCATCTTTTTTTGGTGCCAGTACTATACATCAAGGAGGCAAAACTGCTGTGTGGTAAACTTGAAAATTGCTATACATGATCAATCTTCCTCTCCTTTCTTGTAAAACTGATTCCTAGTAGCCCTTTTCCTCATATTCCATTGCACTTCATTCAGAGAACTTCCTTTTCTATCATGGAGTGTTCACCTACTTCATCACTCCCTGGTGGTCTAGTGGTTAGGATTCGGCGCTCTCACCGCCGCGGCCCGGGTTCGATTCCCGGTCAGGGAAAGCGAGGTCTTCTGACTGTTTTTGACAAAAACACAGATTTATCAAACGTAAAAAAATCTTACACTTCAGAGCATCATTTCTCATATGAAATCGTCTTTAAGTAGACTTGAGAAGCTGTGAGTGGTCAAAACAGATCATGGAAATTGATAACAAAGGGTGAGATGTCTTTCTAAATGAATTTTTGCTACTAAAAGACTTGTGCTCTTGTAGAAAAGAGAATTTTGTCAGAACTATTCAGGCCATGTTTGATATCTGAATCATCAATGTCTTCTTTCGCACCAGTACAATTTATAATGGAGCCAGGAACTCTCAACATCTAGCTCCTCAAAATCATCTTTTTTTGGTGCCAGTACTATACATCAAGGAGGCAAAACTGCTGTGTGGTAAACTTGAAAATTGCTATACATGACCAATCTTCCTCTCCTTTCTTGTAAAACTGATTCCTAGTAGCCCTTTTCCTCATATTCCATTGCACTTCATTCAGAGAACTTCCTTTTCTATCATGGAGTGTTCACCTACTTCATCACTCCCTGGTGGTCTAGTGGTTAGATTCGGCGCTCTCACTGCCGCGGCCTGGGTTCGATTCCCGGTCAGGGAAAGGGAGGTCTTCTGACTGTTTTTGACGAAAACACAGACTTATCAAACGTAAAAAAATCTTACACTTCAGAGCATCATTTCTCATATGAAATCGTCTTTAAGTAGACTTGAGAAGCTGTGAGTGTTCAAAACAGATCATGGAAATTGATAACAAAGGGTGAGATGTCTTTCTAAATGAATTTTTGCTACTAAAAGACTTGTGCTCTTGTAGAAAAGAGAATTTTGTCAGAACTATTCAGGCCATATTTGATATCTGAATCATCAATGTCTTCTTTCGCACCAGTACAATTTATAATGGAGCCAGGAACTCTCAACATCTAGCTCCTCAAAATTATCTTTTCTTGGTGCCAGTACTATACATCAAGGAGGCAAAACTGCTGTGTGGTAAACTTGAAAATTGCTATACATGACCAATCTTCCTCTCCTTTCTTGTAAAACTGATTCCTAGTAGCCCTTTTCCTCATATTCCATTGCACTTCATTCAGAGAACTTCCTTTTCTATCATGGAGTGTTCACCAACTTCATCACTCCCTGGTGGTCTAGTGGTTAGGATTCGGCGCTCTCACCGCCGCGGCCCGGGTTCGATTCCCGGTCAGGGAAAGGGAGGTCTTCTGACTGTTTTTGACGAAAACACAGATTTATCAAACGTAAAAAAATCTTACACTTCAGAGCATCATTTCTCATATGAAATCGTCTTTAAGTAGACTTGAGAAGCTGTGAGTGGTCAAAACAGATCATGGAAATTGATAACAAAGGGTGAGATGTCTTTCTAAATGAATTTTTGCTACTAAAAGACTTGTGCTCTTGTAGAAAAGAGAATTTTGTCAGAACTATTCAGGCCATGTTTGATATCTGAATCATCAATGTCTTCTTTCGCACCAGTACAATTTATAATGGAGCCAGGAACTCTCAACATCTAGCTCCTCAAAATCATCTTTTTTTGGTGCCAGTACTATACATCAAGGAGGCAAAACTGCTGTGTGGTAAACTTGAAAATTGCTATACATGACCAATCTTCCTCTCCTTTCTTGTAAAACTGATTCCTAGTAGCCCTTTTCCTCATATTCCATTGCACTTCATTCAGAGAACTTCCTTTTCTATCATGGAGTGTTCACCTACTTCATCACTCCCTGGTGGTCTAGTGGTTAGGATTCGGCACTCTCACCGCCGCGGCCTGGGTTCGATTCCCGGTCAGGGAAAGGGAGGTATTCTGACTGTTTTTGACAAAAACACAGACTTATCAAACGTAAAAAAATCTTACACTTCAAAGCATCATTTCTCATATGAAATCGTCTTTAATTAGACTTGAGAAGCTGTGAGTGGTCAAAACAGATCATGGAAATTGATAACAAAGGGTGAGATGTCTTTCTAAATGAATTTTTGCTACTAAAAGACTTGTGCTCTTGTAGAAAAGAGAATTTTGTCAGAACTATTCTGGCCATGTTTGATATCTGAATCATCAATGTCTTCTTTCGCACCAGTACAATTTATAATGGAGCCAGGAACTCTCAACATCTAGCTCCTCAAAATCATCTTTTTTTGGTGCCAGTACTATACATCAAGGAGGCAAAACTGCTGTGTGGTAAACTTGAAAATTGCTATACATGACCAATCTTCCTCTTCTTTCTTGTAAAACTGATTCCTAGTAGCCCTTTTCCTCATATTCCATTGCACTTCATTCAGAGAACTTCCTTTTCTATCATGGAGTGTTCACCTACTTCATCACTCCCTGGTGGTCTAGTGGTTAGGATTCGGCGCTCTCACCGCCGCGGCCCGGGTTTGATTGCTGGTCAGGGAAAGGGAGGTCTTCTGACTGTTTTTGACAAAAACACAGACTTATCAAACGTAAAAAAATCTTACACTTCAAAGCATCATTTCTCATATGAAATCGTCTTTAATTAGACTTGAGAAGCTGTGAGCGGTCAAAACAGATCATTGAAATTGATAACAAAGGGTGAGATGTCTTTCTAAATGAATTTTTGCTACTAAAAGACTTGTGCTCTTGTAGAAAAGAGAATTTTGTCAGAACTATTCAGGCCATGTTTGATATCTGAATCATCAATGTCTTCTTTCGCACCAGTACAATTTATAATGGAGCCAGGAACTCTCAACATCTAGCTCCTCAAAATCATCTTTTTTTGGTGCCAGTACTATACATCAAGGAGGCAAAACTGCTGTGTGGTAAACTTGAAAATTGCTATACATGATCAATCTTCCTCTCCTTTCTTGTAAAACTGATTCCTAGTAGCCTTTTTCCTCATATTCCATTGCACTTCATTCAGAGAACTTCCTTTTCTATCATGGAGTGTTCACCTACTTCATCACTCCCTGGTGGTCTAGAGGTTAGGATTCGGCGCTCTCACCGCCGCGGCCCGGGTTCGATTCCCGGTCAGGGAAAGGGAGGTCTTCTGACTGTTTTTGACGAAAACACAGATTTATCAAACGTAAAAAAATCTTACACTTCAGAGCATCATTTCTCATATGAAATCGTCTTTAAGTAGACTTGAGAAGCTGTGAGTGGTCAAAACAGATCATGGAAATTGATAACAAAGGGTGAGATGTCTTTCTAAATGAATTTTTGCTACTAAAAGACTTGTGCTCTTGTAGAAAAGAGAATTTTGTCAGAACTATTCAGGCCATGTTTGATATCTGAATCATCAATGTCTTCTTTCGCACCAGTACAATTTATAATGGAGCCAGGAACTCTCAACATCTAGCTCCTCAAAATCATCTTTTTTTGGTGCCAGTACTATACATCAAGGAGGCAAAACTGCTGTGTGGTAAACTTGAAAATTGCTATACATGACCAATCTTCCTCTTCTTTCTTGTAAAACTGATTCCTAGTAGCCCTTTTCCTCATATTCCATTGCACTTCATTCAGAGAACTTCCTTTTCTATCATGGAGTGTTCACCTACTTCATCACTCCCTGGTGGTCTAGTGGTTAGGATTCGGCGCTCTCACCGCCGCGGCCTGGGTTCGATTGCCGGTCAGGGAAAGGGAGGTCTTCTGACTGTTTTTGACAAAAACACAGACTTATCAAACGTAAAAAAATCTTACACTTCAAAGCATCATTTCTCATATGAAATCGTCTTTAATTAGACTTGAGAAGCTGTGAGTGGTCAAAACAGATCATGGTAATTGATAACAAAGGGTGAGATGTCTTTCTAAATGAATTTTTGCTACTAAAAGACTTGTGCTCTTGTAGAAAAGAGAATTTTGTCAGAACTATTCAGGCCATGTTTGATATCTGAATCATCAATGTCTTCTTTCGCACCAGTACAATTTATAATGGAGCCAGGAACTCTCAACATCTAGCTCCTCAAAATCATCTTTTTTTGGTGCCAGTACTATACATCAAGGAGGCAAAACTGCTGTGTGGTAAACTTGAAAATTGCTATACATGACCAATCTTCCTCTCCTTTCTTGTAAAACTGATTCCTAGTAGCCCTTTTCCTCATATTCCATTGCACTTCATTCAGAGAACTTCCTTTTCTATCATGGAGTGTTCACCTACTTCATCACTCCCTGGTGGTCTAGTGGTTAGGATTCGGCGCTCTCACCGCCGCGGCCCGGGTTCGATTCCCGGTCAGGAAAAGGGAGGTATTCTGACTGTTTTTGACAAAAACACAGACTTATCAAACGTAAAAAAATCTTACACTTCAAAGCATCATTTCTCATATGAAATCGTCTTTAATTAGACTTGAGAAGCTGTGAGTGGTCAAAACAGATCATGGAAATTGATAACAAAGGGTGAGATGTCTTTCTAAATGAATTTTTGCTACTAAAAGACTTGTGCTCTTGTAGAAAAGAGAATTTTGTCAGAACTATTCAGGCCATGTTTGATATCTGAATCATCAATGTCTTCTTTCGCACCAGTACAATTTATAATGGAGCCAGGAACTCTCAACATCTAGCTCCTCAAAATCATCTTTTTTTGGTGCCAGTACTATACATCAAGGAGGCAAAACTGCTGTGTGGTAAACTTGAAAATTGCTATACATGATCAATCTTCCTCTCCTTTCTTGTAAAACTGATTCCTAGTAGCCCTTTTCCTCATATTCCATTGCACTTCATTCAGAGAACTTCCTTTTCTATCATGGAGTGTTCACCTACTTCATCACTCCCTGGTGGTCTAGTGGTTAGGATTCGGCGCTCTCACCGCCGCGGCCCGGGTTCGATTCCCGGTCAGGGAAAGCGAGGTCTTCTGACTGTTTTTGACAAAAACACAGATTTATCAAACGTAAAAAAATCTTACACTTCAGAGCATCATTTCTCATATGAAATCGTCTTTAAGTAGACTTGAGAAGCTGTGAGTGGTCAAAACAGATCATGGAAATTGATAACAAAGGGTGAGATGTCTTTCTAAATGAATTTTTGCTACTAAAAGACTTGTGCTCTTGTAGAAAAGAGAATTTTGTCAGAACTATTCAGGCCATGTTTGATATCTGAATCATCAATGTCTTCTTTCGCACCAGTACAATTTATAATGGAGCCAGGAACTCTCAACATCTAGCTCCTCAAAATCATCTTTTTTTGGTGCCAGTACTATACATCAAGGAGGCAAAACTGCTGTGTGGTAAACTTGAAAATTGCTATACATGACCAATCTTCCTCTCCTTTCTTGTAAAACTGATTCCTAGTAGCCCTTTTCCTCATATTCCATTGCACTTCATTCAGAGAACTTCCTTTTCTATCATGGAGTGTTCACCTACTTCATCACTCCCTGGTGGTCTAGTGGTTAGGATTCGGCGCTCTCACCGCCGCGGCCCGGGTTCGATTCCTGGTCAGGGAAAGGGAGGTCTTCTGACTGTTTTTGACAAAAACACAGACTTATCAAACGTAAAAAAATCTTACACTTCAAAGCATCATTTCTCATATGAAATCGTCTTTAATTAGACTTGAGAAGCTGTGAGTGGTCAAAACAGATCATGGAAATTGATAACAAAGGGTGAGATGTCTTACTAAATGAATTTTTGCTACTAAAAGACTTGTGCTCTTGTAGAAAAGAGAATTTTGTCAGAACTATTCAGGCCATGTTTGATATCTGAATCATCAATGTCTTCTTTCGCACCAGTACAATTTATAATGGAGCCAGGAACTCTCAACATCTAGCTCCTCAAAATCATCTTTTTTTGGTGCCAGTACTATACATCAAGGAGGCAAAACTGCTGTGTGGTAAACTTGAAAATTGCTATACATGACCAATCTTCCTCTCCTTTCTTGTAAAACTGATTCCTAGTAGCCCTTTTCCTCATATTCCATTGCACTTCATTCAGAGAACTTCCTTTTCTATCATGGAGTGTTCACCTACTTCATCACTCCCTGGTGGTCTAGTGGTTAGATTCGGCGCTCTCACTGCCGCGGCCCGGGTTCGATTCCCGGTCAGGGAAAGGGAGGTCTTCTGACTGTTTTTGACGAAAACACAGATTTATCAAACGTAAAAAAATCTTACACTTCAGAGCATCATTTCTCATATGAAATCGTCTTTAAGTAGACTTGAGAAGCTGTGAGTGTTCAAAACAGATCATGGAAATTGATAACAAAGGGTGAGATGTCTTTCTAAATGAATTTTTGCTACTAAAAGACTTGTGCTCTTGTAGAAAAGAGAATTTTGTCAGAACTATTCAGGCCATATTTGATATCTGAATCATCAATGTCTTCTTTCGCACCAGTACAATTTATAATGGAGCCAGGAACTCTCAACATCTAGCTCCTCAAAATTATCTTTTCTTGGTGCCAGTACTATACATCAAGGAGGCAAAACTGCTGTGTGGTAAACTTGAAAATTGCTATACATGACCAATCTTCCTCTCCTTTCTTGTAAAACTGATTCCTAGTAGCCCTTTTCCTCATATTCCATTGCACTTCATTCAGAGAACTTCCTTTTCTATCATGGAGTGTTCACCAACTTCATCACTCCCTGGTGGTCTAGTGGTTAGGATTCGGCGCTCTCACCGCCGCGGCCCGGGTTCGATTCCCGGTCAGGGAAAGGGAGGTCTTCTGACTGTTTTTGACGAAAACACAGATTTATCAAACGTAAAAAAATCTTACACTTCAGAGCATCATTTCTCATATGAAATCGTCTTTAAGTAGACTTGAGAAGCTGTGAGTGGTCAAAACAGATCATGGAAATTGATAACAAAGGGTGAGATGTCTTTCTAAATGAATTTTTGCTACTAAAAGACTTGTGCTCTTGTAGAAAAGAGAATTTTGTCAGAACTATTCAGGCCATGTTTGATATCTGAATCATCAATGTCTTCTTTCGCACCAGTACAATTTATAATGGAGCCAGGAACTCTCAACATCTAGCTCCTCAAAATCATCTTTTTTTGGTGCCAGTACTATACATCAAGGAGGCAAAACTGCTGTGTGGTAAACTTGAAAATTGCTATACATGACCAATCTTCCTCTCCTTTCTTGTAAAACTGATTCCTAGTAGCCCTTTTCCTCATATTCCATTGCACTTCATTCAGAGAACTTCCTTTTCTATCATGGAGTGTTCACCTACTTCATCACTCCATGGTGGTCTAGTGGTTAGGATTCGGCACTCTCACCGCCGCGGCCTGGGTTCGATTCCCGGTCAGGGAAAGGGAGGTATTCTGACTGTTTTTGACAAAAACACAGACTTATCAAACGTAAAAAAATCTTACACTTCAAAGCATCATTTCTCATATGAAATCGTCTTTAATTAGACTTGAGAAGCTGTGAGTGGTCAAAACAGATCATGGAAATTGATAACAAAGGGTGAGATGTCTTTCTAAATGAATTTTTGCTACTAAAAGACTTGTGCTCTTGTAGAAAAGAGAATTTTGTCAGAACTATTCTGGCCATGTTTGATATCTGAATCATCAATGTCTTCTTTCGCACCAGTACAATTTATAATGGAGCCAGGAACTCTCAACATCTAGCTCCTCAAAATCATCTTTTTTTGGTGCCAGTACTATACATCAAGGAGGCAAAACTGCTGTGTGGTAAACTTGAAAATTGCTATACATGACCAATCTTCCTCTTCTTTCTTGTAAAACTGATTCCTAGTAGCCCTTTTCCTCATATTCCATTGCACTTCATTCAGAGAACTTCCTTTTCTATCATGGAGTGTTCACCTACTTCATCACTCCCTGGTGGTCTAGTGGTTAGGATTCGGCGCTCTCACCGCCGCGGCCCGGGTTTGATTGCCGGTCAGGGAAAGGGAGGTCTTCTGACTGTTTTTGACAAAAACACAGACTTATCAAATGTAAAAAAATCTTACACTTCAAAGCATCATTTCTCATATGAAATCGTCTTTAATTAGACTTGAGAAGCTGTGAGTGGTCAAAACAGATCATGGAAATTGATAACAAAGGGTGAGATGTCTTTCTAAATGAATTTTTGCTACTAAAAGACTTGTGCTCTTGTAGAAAAGAGAATTTTGTCAGAACTATTCAGGCCATGTTTGATATCTGAATCATCAATGTCTTCTTTCGCACCAGTACAATTTATAATGGAGCCAGGAACTCTCAACATCTAGCTCCTCAAAATCATCTTTTTTTGGTGCCAGTACTATACATCAAGGAGGCAAAACTGCTGTGTGGTAAACTTGAAAATTGCTATACATGATCAATCTTCCTCTCCTTTCTTGTAAAACTGATTCCTAGTAGCCCTTTTCCTCATATTCCATTGCACTTCATTCAGAGAACTTCCTTTTCTATCATGGAGTGTTCACCTACTTCATCACTCCCTGGTGGTCTAGAGGTTAGGATTCGGCGCTCTCACCGCCGCGGCCCGGGTTCGATTCCCGGTCAGGGAAAGGGAGGTCTTCTGACTGTTTTTGACGAAAACACAGATTTATCAAACGTAAAAAAATCTTACACTTCAGAGCATCATTTCTCATATGAAATCGTCTTTAAGTAGACTTGAGAAGCTGTGAGTGGTCAAAACAGATCATGGAAATTGATAACAAAGGGTGAGATGTCTTTCTAAATGAATTTTTGCTACTAAAAGACTTGTGCTCTTGTAGAAAAGAGAATTTTGTCAGAACTATTCAGGCCATGTTTGATATCTGAATCATCAATGTCTTCTTTCGCACCAGTACAATTTATAATGGAGCCAGGAACTCTCAACATCTAGCTCCTCAAAATCATCTTTTTTTGGTGCCAGTACTATACATCAAGGAGGCAAAACTGCTGTGTGGTAAACTTGAAAATTGCTATACATGACCAATCTTCCTCTTCTTTCTTGTAAAACTGATTCCTAGTAGCCCTTTTCCTCATATTCCATTGCACTTCATTCAGAGAACTTCCTTTTCTATCATGGAGTGTTCACCTACTTCATCACTCCCTGGTGGTCTAGTGGTTAGGATTCGGCGCTCTCACCGCCGCGGCCCGGGTTCGATTGCCGGTCAGGGAAAGGGAGGTCTTCTGACTGTTTTCGACAAAAACACAGACTTATCAAACGTAAAAAAATCTTACACTTCAAAGCATCATTTCTCATATGAAATCGTCTTTAATTAGACTTGAGAAGCTGTGAGTGGTCAAAACAGATCATGGTAATTGATAACAAAGGGTGAGATGTCTTTCTAAATGAATTTTTGCTACTAAAAGACTTGTGCTCTTGTAGAAAAGAGAATTTTGTCAGAACTATTCAGGCCATGTTTGATATCTGAATCATCAATGTCTTCTTTCGCACCAGTACAATTTATAATGGAGCCAGGAACTCTCAACATCTAGCTCCTCAAAATCATCTTTTTTTGGTGCCAGTACTATACATCAAGGAGGCAAAACTGCTGTGTGGTAAACTTGAAAATTGCTATACATGACCAATCTTCCTCTCCTTTCTTGTAAAACTGATTCCTAGTAGCCCTTTTCCTCATATTCCATTGCACTTCATTCAGAGAACTTCCTTTTCTATCATGGAGTGTTCACCTACTTCATCACTCCCTGGTGGTCTAGTGGTTAGGATTCGGCGCTCTCACCGCCGCGGCCCGGGTTCGATTCCCGGTCAGGGAAAGCGAGGTCTTCTGACTGTTTTTGACAAAAACACAGACTTATCAAACGTAAAAAAATCTTACACTTCAAAGCATCATTTCTCATATGAAATCGTCTTTAATTAGACTTGAGAAGCTGTGAGTGGTCAAAACAGATCATGGAAATTGATAACAAAGGGTGAGATGTCTTTCTAAATGAATTTTTGCTACTAAAAGACTTGTGCTCTTGTAGAAAAGAGAATTTTGTCAGAACTATTCAGGCCATGTTTGATATCTGAATCATCAATGTCTTCTTTCGCACCAGTACAATTTATAATGGAGCCAGGAACTCTCAACATCTAGCTCCTCAAAATCATCTTTTTTTGGTGCCAGTACTATACATCAAGGAGGCAAAACTGCTGTGTGGTAAACTTGAAAATTGCTATACATGACCAATCTTCCTCTTCTTTCTTGTAAAACTGATTCCTAGTAGCCCTTTTCCTCATATTCCATTGCACTTCATTCAGAGAACTTCCTTTTCTATCATGGAGTGTTCACCTACTTCATCACTCCCTGGTGGTCTAGTGGTTAGGATTCGGCGCTCTCACCGCCGCGGCCCGGGTTCGATTGCCGGTCAGGGAAAGGGAGGTCTTCTGACTGTTTTTGACAAAAACACAGACTTATCAAACGTAAAAAAATCTTACACTTCAAAGCATCATTTCTCATATGAAATCGTCTTTAATTAGACTTGAGAAGCTGTGAGTGGTCAAAACAGATCATGGAAATTGATAACAAAGGGTGAGATGTCTTTCTAAATGAATTTTTGCTACTAAAAGACTTGTGCTCTTGTAGAAAAGAGAATTTTGTCAGAACTATTCAGGCCATGTTTGATATCTGAATCATCAATGTCTTCTTTCGCACCAGTACAATTTATAATGGAGCCAGGAACTCTCAACATCTAGCTCCTCAAAATCATCTTTTTTTGGTGCCAGTACTATACATCAAGGAGGCAAAACTGCTGTGTGGTAAACTTGAAAATTGCTATACATGACCAATCTTCCTCTTCTTTCTTGTAAAACTGATTCCTAGTAGCCCTTTTCCTCATATTCCATTGCACTTCATTCAGAGAACTTCCTTTTCTATCATGGAGTGTTCACCTACTTCATCACTCCCTGGTGGTCTAGTGGTTAGGATTCGGCGCTCTCACCGCCGCGGCCCGGGTTCGATTGCCGGTCAGGGAAAGGGAGGTCTTCTGACTGTTTTTGACAAAAACACAGACTTATCAAACGTAAAAAAATCTTACACTTCAAAGCATCATTTCTCATATGAAATCGTCTTTAATTAGACTTGAGAAGCTGTGAGTGGTCAAAACAGATCATGGAAATTGATAACAAAGGGTGAGATGTCTTTCTAAATGAATTTTTGCTACTAAAAGACTTGTGCTCTTGTAGAAAAGAGAATTTTGTCAGAACTATTCAGGCCATGTTTGATATCTGAATCATCAATGTCTTCTTTCGCACCAGTACAATTTATAATGGAGCCAGGAACTCTCAACATCTAGCTCCTCAAAATCATCTTTTTTTGGTGCCAGTACTATACATCAAGGAGGCAAAACTGCTGTGTGGTAAACTTGAAAATTGCTATACATGATCAATCTTCCTCTCCTTTCTTGTAAAACTGATTCCTAGTAGCCCTTTCCCTCATATTCCATTGCACTTCATTCAGAGAACTTCCTTTTCTATCATGGAGTGTTCACCTACTTCATCACTCCCTGGTGGTCTAGAGGTTAGGATTCGGCGCTCTCACCGCCGCGGTCCGGGTTCGATTCCCGGTCAGGGAAAGGGAGGTCTTCTGACTGTTTGTGACGAAAACACAGATTTATCAAACGTAAAAAAATCTTACACTTCAGAGCATCATTTCTCATATGAAATCGTCTTTAAGTAGACTTGAGAAGCTGTGAGTGGTCAAAACAGATCATGGAAATTGATAACAAAGGGTGAGATGTCTTTCTAAATGAATTTTTGCTACTAAAAGACTTGTGCTCTTGTAGAAAAGAGAATTTTGTCAGAACTATTCAGGCCATGTTTGATATCTGAATCATCAATGTCTTCTTTCGCACCAGTACAATTTATAATGGAGCCAGGAACTCTCAACATCTAGCTCCTCAAAATCATCTTTTTTTGGTGCCAGTACTATACATCAAGGAGGCAAAACTGCTGTGTGGTAAACTTGAAAATTGCTATACATGACCAATCTTCCTCTTCTTTCTTGTAAAACTGATTCCTAGTAGCCCTTTTCCTCATATTCCATTGCACTTCATTCAGAGAACTTCCTTTTCTATCATGGAGTGTTCACCTACTTCATCACTCCCTGGTGGTCTAGTGGTTAGGATTCGGCGCTCTCACCGCCGCGGCCCGGGTTCGATTGCCGGTCAGGGAAAGGGAGGTCTTCTGACTGTTTTTGACAAAAACACAGACTTATCAAACGTAAAAAAATCTTACACTTCAAAGCATCATTTCTCATATGAAATCGTCTTTAATTAGACTTGAGAAGCTGTGAGTGGTCAAAACAGATCATGGTAATTGATAACAAAGGGTGAGATGTCTTTCTAAATGAATTTTTGCTACTAAAAGACTTGTGCTCTTGTAGAAAAGAGAATTTTGTCAGAACTATTCAGGCCATGTTTGATATCTGAATCATCAATGTCTTCTTTCGCACCAGTACAATTTATAATGGAGCCAGGAACTCTCAACATCTAGCTCCTCAAAATCATCTTTTTTTGGTGCCAGTACTATACATCAAGGAGGCAAAACTGCTGTGTGGTAAACTTGAAAATTGGTATACATGACCAATCTTCCTCTCCTTTCTTGTAAAACTGATTCCTAGTAGCCCTTTTCCTCATATTCCATTGCACTTCATTCAGAGAACTTCCTTTTCTATCATGGAGTGTTCACCTACTTCATCACTCCCTGGTGGTCTAGTGGTTAGGATTCGGCGCTCTCACCGCCGCGGCCCGGGTTCGATTGCCGGTCAGGGAAAGGGAGGTCTTCTGACTGTTTTTGACAAAAACACAGACTTATCAAACGTAAAAAAATCTTACACTTCAAAGCATCATTTCTCATATGAAATCGTCTTTAATTAGACTTGAGAAGCTGTGAGTGGTCAAAACAGATCATGGTAATTGATAACAAAGGGTGAGATGTCTTTCTAAATGAATTTTTGCTACTAAAAGACTTGTGCTCTTGTAGAAAAGAGAATTTTGTCAGAACTATTCAGGCCATGTTTGATATCTGAATCATCAATGTCTTCTTTCGCACCAGTACAATTTATAATGGAGCCAGGAACTCTCAACATCTAGCTCCTCAAAATCATCTTTTTTTGGTGCCAGTACTATACATCAAGGAGGCAAAACTGCTGTGTGGTAAACTTGAAAATTGCTATACATGATCAATCTTCCTCTCCTTTCTTGTAAAACTGATTCCTAGTAGCCCTTTTCCTCATATTCCATTGCACTTCATTCAGAGAACTTCCTTTTCTATCATGGAGTGTTCACCTACTTCATCACTCCCTGGTGGTCTAGTGGTTAGGATTCGGCGCTCTCACCGCCGCGGCCCGGGTTCGATTCCCGGTCAGGGAAAGCGAGGTCTTCTGACTGTTTTTGACAAAAACACAGATTTATCAAACGTAAAAAAATCTTACACTTCAGAGCATCATTTCTCATATGAAATCGTCTTTAAGTAGACTTGAGAAGCTGTGAGTGGTCAAAACAGATCATGGAAATTGATAACAAAGGGTGAGATGTCTTTCTAAATGAATTTTTGCTACTAAAAGACTTGTGCTCTTGTAGAAAAGAGAATTTTGTCAGAACTATTCAGGCCATGTTTGATATCTGAATCATCAATGTCTTCTTTCGCACCAGTACAATTTATAATGGAGCCAGGAACTCTCAACATCTAGCTCCTCAAAATCATCTTTTTTTGGTGCCAGTACTATACATCAAGGAGGCAAAACTGCTGTGTGGTAAACTTGAAAATTGCTATACATGACCAATCTTCCTCTCCTTTCTTGTAAAACTGATTCCTAGTAGCCCTTTTCCTCATATTCCATTGCACTTCATTCAGAGAACTTCCTTTTCTATCATGGAGTGTTCACCTACTTCATCACTCCCTGGTGGTCTAGTGGTTAGGATTCGGCGCTCTCACCGCCGCGGCCCGGGTTCGATTCCTGGTCAGGGAAAGGGAGGTCTTCTGACTGTTTTTGACAAAAACACAGACTTATCAAACGTAAAAAAATCTTACACTTCAAAGCATCATTTCTCATATGAAATCGTCTTTAATTAGACTTGAGAAGCTGTGAGTGGTCAAAACAGATCATGGAAATTGATAACAAAGGGTGAGATGTCTTACTAAATGAATTTTTGCTACTAAAAGACTTGTGCTCTTGTAGAAAAGAGAATTTTGTCAGAACTATTCAGGCCATGTTTGATATCTGAATCATCAATGTCTTCTTTCGCACCAGTACAATTTATAATGGAGCCAGGAACTCTCAACATCTAGCTCCTCAAAATCATCTTTTTTTGGTGCCAGTACTATACATCAAGGAGGCAAAACTGCTGTGTGGTAAACTTGAAAATTGCTATACATGACCAATCTTCCTCTCCTTTCTTGTAAAACTGATTCCTAGTAGCCCTTTTCCTCATATTCCATTGCACTTCATTCAGAGAACTTCCTTTTCTATCATGGAGTGTTCACCTACTTCATCACTCCCTGGTGGTCTAGTGGTTAGATTCGGCGCTCTCACTGCCGCGGCCAGGGTTCGATTCCCGGTCAGGGAAAGGGAGGTCTTCTGACTGTTTTTGACGAAAACACAGATTTATCAAACGTAAAAAAATCTTACACTTCAGAGCATCATTTCTCATATGAAATCGTCTTTAAGTAGACTTGAGAAGCTGTGAGTGTTCAAAACAGATCATGGAAATTGATAACAAAGGGTGAGATGTCTTTCTAAATGAATTTTTGCTACTAAAAGACTTGTGCTCTTGTAGAAAAGAGAATTTTGTCAGAACTATTCAGGCCATATTTGATATCTGAATCATCAATGTCTTCTTTCGCACCAGTACAATTTATAATGGAGCCAGGAACTCTCAACATCTAGCTCCTCAAAATTATCTTTTCTTGGTGCCAGTACTATACATCAAGGAGGCAAAACTGCTGTGTGGTAAACTTGAAAATTGCTATACATGACCAATCTTCCTCTCCTTTCTTGTAAAACTGATTCCTAGTAGCCCTTTTCCTCATATTCCATTGCACTTCATTCAGAGAACTTCCTTTTCTATCATGGAGTGTTCACCAACTTCATCACTCCCTGGTGGTCTAGTGGTTAGGATTCGGCGCTCTCACCGCCGCGGCCCGGGTTCGATTCCCGGTCAGGGAAAGGGAGGTCTTCTGACTGTTTTTGACGAAAACACAGATTTATCAAACGTAAAAAAATCTTACACTTCAGAGCATCATTTCTCATATGAAATCGTCTTTAAGTAGACTTGAGAAGCTGTGAGTGGTCAAAACAGATCATGGAAATTGATAACAAAGGGTGAGATGTCTTTCTAAATGAATTTTTGCTACTAAAAGACTTGTGCTCTTGTAGAAAAGAGAATTTTGTCAGAACTATTCAGGCCATGTTTGATATCTGAATCATCAATGTCTTCTTTCGCACCAGTACAATTTATAATGGAGCCAGGAACTCTCAACATCTAGCTCCTCAAAATCATCTTTTTTTGGTGCCAGTACTATACATCAAGGAGGCAAAACTGCTGTGTGGTAAACTTGAAAATTGCTATACATGACCAATCTTCCTCTCCTTTCTTGTAAAACTGATTCCTAGTAGCCCTTTTCCTCATATTCCATTGCACTTCATTCAGAGAACTTCCTTTTCTATCATGGAGTGTTCACCTACTTCATCACTCCATGGTGGTCTAGTGGTTAGGATTCGGCACTCTCACCGCCGCGGCCTGGGTTCGATTCCCGGTCAGGGAAAGGGAGGTATTCTGACTGTTTTTGACAAAAACACAGACTTATCAAACGTAAAAAAATCTTACACTTCAAAGCATCATTTCTCATATGAAATCGTCTTTAATTAGACTTGAGAAGCTGTGAGTGGTCAAAACAGATCATGGAAATTGATAACAAAGGGTGAGATGTCTTTCTAAATGAATTTTTGCTACTAAAAGACTTGTGCTCTTGTAGAAAAGAGAATTTTGTCAGAACTATTCTGGCCATGTTTGATATCTGAATCATCAATGTCTTCTTTCGCACCAGTACAATTTATAATGGAGCCAGGAACTCTCAACATCTAGCTCCTCAAAATCATCTTTTTTTGGTGCCAGTACTATACATCAAGGAGGCAAAACTGCTGTGTGGTAAACTTGAAAATTGCTATACATGACCAATCTTCCTCTTCTTTCTTGTAAAACTGATTCCTAGTAGCCCTTTTCCTCATATTCCATTGCACTTCATTCAGAGAACTTCCTTTTCTATCATGGAGTGTTCACCTACTTCATCACTCCCTGGTGGTCTAGTGGTTAGGATTCGGCGCTCTCACCGCCGCGGCCCGGGTTTGATTGCCGGTCAGGGAAAGGGAGGTCTTCTGACTGTTTTTGACAAAAACACAGACTTATCAAATGTAAAAAAATCTTACACTTCAAAGCATCATTTCTCATATGAAATCGTCTTTAATTAGACTTGAGAAGCTGTGAGTGGTCAAAACAGATCATGGAAATTGATAACAAAGGGTGAGATGTCTTTCTAAATGAATTTTTGCTACTAAAAGACTTGTGCTCTTGTAGAAAAGAGAATTTTGTCAGAACTATTCAGGCCATGTTTGATATCTGAATCATCAATGTCTTCTTTCGCACCAGTACAATTTATAATGGAGCCAGGAACTCTCAACATCTAGCTCCTCAAAATCATCTTTTTTTGGTGCCAGTACTATACATCAAGGAGGCAAAACTGCTGTGTGGTAAACTTGAAAATTGCTATACATGATCAATCTTCCTCTCCTTTCTTGTAAAACTGATTCCTAGTAGCCCTTTTCCTCATATTCCATTGCACTTCATTCAGAGAACTTCCTTTTCTATCATGGAGTGTTCACCTACTTCATCACTCCCTGGTGGTCTAGAGGTTAGGATTCGGCGCTCTCACCGCCGCGGCCCGGGTTCGATTCCCGGTCAGGGAAAGGGAGGTCTTCTGACTGTTTTTGACGAAAACACAGATTTATCAAACGTAAAAAAATCTTACACTTCAGAGCATCATTTCTCATATGAAATCGTCTTTAAGTAGACTTGAGAAGCTGTGAGTGGTCAAAACAGATCATGGAAATTGATAACAAAGGGTGAGATGTCTTTCTAAATGAATTTTTGCTACTAAAAGACTTGTGCTCTTGTAGAAAAGAGAATTTTGTCAGAACTATTCAGGCCATGTTTGATATCTGAATCATCAATGTCTTCTTTCGCACCAGTACAATTTATAATGGAGCCAGGAACTCTCAACATCTAGCTCCTCAAAATCATCTTTTTTTGGTGCCAGTACTATACATCAAGGAGGCAAAACTGCTGTGTGGTAAACTTGAAAATTGCTATACATGACCAATCTTCCTCTCCTTTCTTGTAAAACTGATTCCTAGTAGCCCTTTTCCTCATATTCCATTGCACTTCATTCAGAGAACTTCCTTTTCTATCATGGAGTGTTCACCTACTTCATCACTCCCTGGTGGTCTAGTGGTTAGATTCGGCGCTCTCACTGCCGCGGCCCGGGTTCGATTCCCGGTCAGGGAAAGGGAGGTCTTCTGACTGTTTTTGACGAAAACACAGATTTATCAAACGTAAAAAAATCTTACACTTCAGAGCATCATTTCTCATATGAAATCGTCTTTAAGTAGACTTGAGAAGCTGTGAGTGTTCAAAACAGATCATGGAAATTGATAACAAAGGGTGAGATGTCTTTCTAAATGAATTTTTGCTACTAAAAGACTTGTGCTCTTGTAGAAAAGAGAATTTTGTCAGAACTATTCAGGCCATATTTGATATCTGAATCATCAATGTCTTCTTTCGCACCAGTACAATTTATAATGGAGCCAGGAACTCTCAACATCTAGCTCCTCAAAATTATCTTTTCTTGGTGCCAGTACTATACATCAAGGAGGCAAAACTGCTGTGTGGTAAACTTGAAAATTGCTATACATGACCAATCTTCCTCTCCTTTCTTGTAAAACTGATTCCTAGTAGCCCTTTTCCTCATATTCCATTGCACTTCATTCAGAGAACTTCCTTTTCTATCATGGAGTGTTCACCAACTTCATCACTCCCTGGTGGTCTAGTGGTTAGGATTCGGCGCTCTCACCGCCGCGGCCCGGGTTCGATTCCCGGTCAGGGAAAGGGAGGTCTTCTGACTGTTTTTGACGAAAACACAGATTTATCAAACGTAAAAAAATCTTACACTTCAGAGCATCATTTCTCATATGAAATCGTCTTTAAGTAGACTTGAGAAGCTGTGAGTGGTCAAAACAGATCATGGAAATTGATAACAAAGGGTGAGATGTCTTTCTAAATGAATTTTTGCTACTAAAAGACTTGTGCTCTTGTAGAAAAGAGAATTTTGTCAGAACTATTCAGGCCATGTTTGATATCTGAATCATCAATGTCTTCTTTCGCACCAGTACAATTTATAATGGAGCCAGGAACTCTCAACATCTAGCTCCTCAAAATCATCTTTTTTTGGTGCCAGTACTATACATCAAGGAGGCAAAACTGCTGTGTGGTAAACTTGAAAATTGCTATACATGACCAATCTTCCTCTCCTTTCTTGTAAAACTGATTCCTAGTAGCCCTTTTCCTCATATTCCATTGCACTTCATTCAGAGAACTTCCTTTTCTATCATGGAGTGTTCACCTACTTCATCACTCCATGGTGGTCTAGTGGTTAGGATTCGGCACTCTCACCGCCGCGGCCTGGGTTCGATTCCCGGTCAGGGAAAGGGAGGTATTCTGACTGTTTTTGACAAAAACACAGACTTATCAAACGTAAAAAAATCTTACACTTCAAAGCATCATTTCTCATATGAAATCGTCTTTAATTAGACTTGAGAAGCTGTGAGTGGTCAAAACAGATCATGGAAATTGATAACAAAGGGTGAGATGTCTTTCTAAATGAATTTTTGCTACTAAAAGACTTGTGCTCTTGTAGAAAAGAGAATTTTGTCAGAACTATTCTGGCCATGTTTGATATCTGAATCATCAATGTCTTCTTTCGCACCAGTACAATTTATAATGGAGCCAGGAACTCTCAACATCTAGCTCCTCAAAATCATCTTTTTTTGGTGCCAGTACTATACATCAAGGAGGCAAAACTGCTGTGTGGTAAACTTGAAAATTGCTATACATGACCAATCTTCCTCTTCTTTCTTGTAAAACTGATTCCTAGTAGCCCTTTTCCTCATATTCCATTGCACTTCATTCAGAGAACTTCCTTTTCTATCATGGAGTGTTCACCTACTTCATCACTCCCTGGTGGTCTAGTGGTTAGGATTCGGCGCTCTCACCGCCGCGGCCCGGGTTTGATTGCCGGTCAGGGAAAGGGAGGTCTTCTGACTGTTTTTGACAAAAACACAGACTTATCAAATGTAAAAAAATCTTACACTTCAAAGCATCATTTCTCATATGAAATCGTCTTTAATTAGACTTGAGAAGCTGTGAGTGGTCAAAACAGATCATGGAAATTGATAACAAAGGGTGAGATGTCTTTCTAAATGAATTTTTGCTACTAAAAGACTTGTGCTCTTGTAGAAAAGAGAATTTTGTCAGAACTATTCAGGCCATGTTTGATATCTGAATCATCAATGTCTTCTTTCGCACCAGTACAATTTATAATGGAGCCAGGAACTCTCAACATCTAGCTCCTCAAAATCATCTTTTTTTGGTGCCAGTACTATACATCAAGGAGGCAAAACTGCTGTGTGGTAAACTTGAAAATTGCTATACATGATCAATCTTCCTCTCCTTTCTTGTAAAACTGATTCCTAGTAGCCCTTTTCCTCATATTCCATTGCACTTCATTCAGAGAACTTCCTTTTCTATCATGGAGTGTTCACCTACTTCATCACTCCCTGGTGGTCTAGAGGTTAGGATTCGGCGCTCTCACCGCCGCGGCCCGGGTTCGATTCCCGGTCAGGGAAAGGGAGGTCTTCTGACTGTTTTTGACGAAAACACAGATTTATCAAACGTAAAAAAATCTTACACTTCAGAGCATCATTTCTCATATGAAATCGTCTTTAAGTAGACTTGAGAAGCTGTGAGTGGTCAAAACAGATCATGGAAATTGATAACAAAGGGTGAGATGTCTTTCTAAATGAATTTTTGCTACTAAAAGACTTGTGCTCTTGTAGAAAAGAGAATTTTGTCAGAACTATTCAGGCCATGTTTGATATCTGAATCATCAATGTCTTCTTTCGCACCAGTACAATTTATAATGGAGCCAGGAACTCTCAACATCTAGCTCCTCAAAATCATCTTTTTTTGGTGCCAGTACTATACATCAAGGAGGCAAAACTGCTGTGTGGTAAACTTGAAAATTGCTATACATGACCAATCTTCCTCTTCTTTCTTGTAAAACTGATTCCTAGTAGCCCTTTTCCTCATATTCCATTGCACTTCATTCAGAGAACTTCCTTTTCTATCATGGAGTGTTCACCTACTTCATCACTCCCTGGTGGTCTAGTGGTTAGGATTCGGCGCTCTCACCGCCGCGGCCCGGGTTCGATTGCCGGTCAGGGAAAGGGAGGTCTTCTGACTGTTTTTGACAAAAACACAGACTTATCAAACGTAAAAAAATCTTACACTTCAAAGCATCATTTCTCATATGAAATCGTCTTTAATTAGACTTGAGAAGCTGTGAGTGGTCAAAACAGATCATGGTAATTGATAACAAAGGGTGAGATGTCTTTCTAAATGAATTTTTGCTACTAAAAGACTTGTGCTCTTGTAGAAAAGAGAATTTTGTCAGAACTATTCAGGCCATGTTTGATATCTGAATCATCAATGTCTTCTTTCGCACCAGTACAATTTATAATGGAGCCAGGAACTCTCAACATCTAGCTCCTCAAAATCATCTTTTTTTGGTGCCAGTACTATACATCAAGGAGGCAAAACTGCTGTGTGGTAAACTTGAAAATTGCTATACATGACCAATCTTCCTCTCCTTTCTTGTAAAACTGATTCCTAGTAGCCCTTTTCCTCATATTCCATTGCACTTCATTCAGAGAACTTCCTTTTCTATCATGGAGTGTTCACCTACTTCATCACTCCCTGGTGGTCTAGTGGTTAGGATTCGGCGCTCTCACCGCCGCGGCCCGGGTTCGATTCCCGGTCAGGGAAAGCGAGGTCTTCTGACTGTTTTTGACAAAAACACAGACTTATCAAACGTAAAAAAATCTTACACTTCAAAGCATCATTTCTCATATGAAATCGTCTTTAATTAGACTTGAGAAGCTGTGAGTGGTCAAAACAGATCATGGAAATTGATAACAAAGGGTGAGATGTCTTTCTAAATGAATTTTTGCTACTAAAAGACTTGTGCTCTTGTAGAAAAGAGAATTTTGTCAGAACTATTCAGGCCATGTTTGATATCTGAATCATCAATGTCTTCTTTCGCACCAGTACAATTTATAATGGAGCCAGGAACTCTCAACATCTAGCTCCTCAAAATCATCTTTTTTTGGTGCCAGTACTATACATCAAGGAGGCAAAACTGCTGTGTGGTAAACTTGAAAATTGCTATACATGACCAATCTTCCTCTTCTTTCTTGTAAAACTGATTCCTAGTAGCCCTTTTCCTCATATTCCATTGCACTTCATTCAGAGAACTTCCTTTTCTATCATGGAGTGTTCACCTACTTCATCACTCCCTGGTGGTCTAGTGGTTAGGAATTGGCGCTCTCACCGCCGCGGCCCGGGTTCGATTGCCGGTCAGGGAAAGGGAGGTCTTCTGACTGTTTTTGACAAAAACACAGACTTATCAAACGTAAAAAAATCTTACACTTCAAAGCATCATTTCTCATATGAAATCGTCTTTAATTAGACTTGAGAAGCTGTGAGTGGTCAAAACAGATCATGGAAATTGATAACAAAGGGTGAGATGTCTTTCTAAATGAATTTTTGCTACTAAAAGACTTGTGCTCTTGTAGAAAAGAGAATTTTGTCAGAACTATTCAGGCCATGTTTGATATCTGAATCATCAATGTCTTCTTTCGCACCAGTACAATTTATAATGGAGCCAGGAACTCTCAACATCTAGCTCCTCAAAATCATCTTTTTTTGGTGCCAGTACTATACATCAAGGAGGCAAAACTGCTGTGTGGTAAACTTGAAAATTGCTATACATGACCAATCTTCCTCTTCTTTCTTGTAAAACTGATTCCTAGTAGCCCTTTTCCTCATATTCCATTGCACTTCATTCAGAGAACTTCCTTTTCTATCATGGAGTGTTCACCTACTTCATCACTCCCTGGTGGTCTAGTGGTTAGGATTCGGCGCTCTCACCGCCGCGGCCCGGGTTCGATTGCCGGTCAGGGAAAGGGAGGTCTTCTGACTGTTTTTGACAAAAACACAGACTTATCAAACGTAAAAAAATCTTACACTTCAAAGCATCATTTCTCATATGAAATCGTCTTTAATTAGACTTGAGAAGCTGTGAGTGGTCAAAACAGATCATGGAAATTGATAACAAAGGGTGAGATGTCTTTCTAAATGAATTTTTGCTACTAAAAGACTTGTGCTCTTGTAGAAAAGAGAATTTTGTCAGAACTATTCAGGCCATGTTTGATATCTGAATCATCAATGTCTTCTTTCGCACCAGTACAATTTATAATGGAGCCAGGAACTCTCAACATCTAGCTCCTCAAAATCATCTTTTTTTGGTGCCAGTACTATACATCAAGGAGGCAAAACTGCTGTGTGGTAAACTTGAAAATTGCTATACATGATCAATCTTCCTCTCCTTTCTTGTAAAACTGATTCCTAGTAGCCCTTTCCCTCATATTCCATTGCACTTCATTCAGAGAACTTCCTTTTCTATCATGGAGTGTTCACCTACTTCATCACTCCCTGGTGGTCTAGAGGTTAGGATTCGGCGCTCTCACCGCCGCGGCCCGGGTTCGATTCCCGGTCAGGGAAAGGGAGGTCTTCTGACTGTTTTTGACAAAAACACAGATTTATCAAACGTAAAAAAATCTTACACTTCAGAGCATCATTTCTCATATGAAATCGTCTTTAAGTAGACTTGAGAAGCTGTGAGTGGTCAAAACAGATCATGGAAATTGATAACAAAGGGTGAGATGTCTTTCTAAATGAATTTTTGCTACTAAAAGACTTGTGCTCTTGTAGAAAAGAGAATTTTGTCAGAACTATTCAGGCCATGTTTGATATCTGAATCATCAATGTCTTCTTTCGCACCAGTACAATTTATAATGGAGCCAGGAACTCTCAACATCTAGCTCCTCAAAATCATCTTTTTTTGGTGCCAGTACTATACATCAAGGAGGCAAAACTGCTGTGTGGTAAACTTGAAAATTGCTATACATGACCAATCTTCCTCTCCTTTCTTGTAAAACTGATTCCTAGTAGCCCTTTTCCTCATATTCCATTGCACTTCATTCAGAGAACTTCCTTTTCTATCATGGAGTGTTCACCTACTTCATCACTCCCTGGTGGTCTAGTGGTTAGGATTCGGCGCTCTCACCGCCGCGGCCCGGGTTCGATTGCCGGTCAGGGAAAGGGAGGTCTTCTGACTGTTTTTGACAAAAACACAGACTTATCAAACGTAAAAAAATCTTACACTTCAAAGCATCATTTCTCATATGAAATCGTCTTTAATTAGACTTGAGAAGCTGTGAGTGGTCAAAACAGATCATGGTAATTGATAACAAAGGGTGAGATGTCTTTCTAAATGAATTTTTGCTACTAAAAGACTTGTGCTCTTGTAGAAAAGAGAATTTTGTCAGAACTATTCAGGCCATGTTTGATATCTGAATCATCAATGTCTTCTTTCGCACCAGTACAATTTATAATGGAGCCAGGAACTCTCAACATCTAGCTCCTCAAAATCATCTTTTTTTGGTGCCAGTACTATACATCAAGGAGGCAAAACTGCTGTGTGGTAAACTTGAAAATTGGTATACATGACCAATCTTCCTCTCCTTTCTTGTAAAACTGATTCCTAGTAGCCCTTTTCCTCATATTCCATTGCACTTCATTCAGAGAACTTCCTTTTCTATCATGGAGTGTTCACCTACTTCATCACTCCCTGGTGGTCTAGTGGTTAGGATTCGGCGCTCTCACCGCCGCGGCCCGGGTTCGATTGCCGGTCAGGGAAAGGGAGGTCTTCTGACTGTTTTTGACAAAAACACAGACTTATCAAACGTAAAAAAATCTTACACTTCAAAGCATCATTTCTCATATGAAATCGTCTTTAATTAGACTTGAGAAGCTGTGAGTGGTCAAAACAGATCATGGTAATTGATAACAAAGGGTGAGATGTCTTTCTAAATGAATTTTTGCTACTAAAAGACTTGTGCTCTTGTAGAAAAGAGAATTTTGTCAGAACTATTCAGGCCATGTTTGATATCTGAATCATCAATGTCTTCTTTCGCACCAGTACAATTTATAATGGAGCCAGGAACTCTCAACATCTAGCTCCTCAAAATCATCTTTTTTTGGTGCCAGTACTATACATCAAGGAGGCAAAACTGCTGTGTGGTAAACTTGAAAATTGCTATACATGACCAATCTTCCTCTCCTTTCTTGTAAAACTGATTCCTAGTAGCCCTTTTCCTCATATTCCATTGCACTTCATTCAGAGAACTTCCTTTTCTATCATGGAGTGTTCACCTACTTCATCACTCCATGGTGGTCTAGTGGTTAGGATTTGGCACTCTCACCGCCGCGGCCTGGGTTCGATTCCCGGTCAGGGAAAGGGAGGTATTCTGACTGTTTTTGACAAAAACACAGACTTATCAAACGTAAAAAAATCTTACACTTCAAAGCATCATTTCTCATATGAAATCGTCTTTAATTAGACTTGAGAAGCTGTGAGTGGTCAAAACAGATCATGGAAATTGATAACAAAGGGTGAGATGTCTTTCTAAATGAATTTTTGCTACTAAAAGACTTGTGCTCTTGTAGAAAAGAGAATTTTGTCAGAACTATTCAGGCCATGTTTGATATCTGAATCATCAATGTCTTCTTTCGCACCAGTACAATTTATAATGGAGCCAGGAACTCTCAACATCTAGCTCCTCAAAATCATCTTTTTTTGGTGCCAGTACTATACATCAAGGAGGCAAAACTGCTGTGTGGTAAACTTGAAAATTGCTATACATGACCAATCTTCCTCTCCTTTCTTGTAAAACTGATTCCTAGTAGCCCTTTTCCTCATATTCCATTGCACTTCATTCAGAGAACTTCCTTTTCTATCATGGAGTGTTCACCTACTTCATCACTCCCTGGTGGTCTAGTGGTTAGGATTCGGCGCTCTCACCGCCGCGGCCCGGGTTCGATTCCCGGTCAGGGAAAGCGAGGTCTTCTGACTGTTTTTGACAAAAACACAGACTTATCAAACGTAAAAAAATCTTACACTTCAAAGCATCATTTCTCATATGAAATCGTCTTTAATTAGACTTGAGAAGCTGTGAGTGGTCAAAACAGATCATGGAAATTGATAACAAAGGGTGAGATGTCTTTCTAAATGAATTTTTGCTACTAAAAGACTTGTGCTCTTGTAGAAAAGAGAATTTTGTCAGAACTATTCAGGCCATGTTTGATATCTGAATCATCAATGTCTTCTTTCGCACCAGTACAATTTATAATGGAGCCAGGAACTCTCAACATCTAGCTCCTCAAAATCATCTTTTTTTGGTGCCAGTACTATACATCAAGGAGGCAAAACTGCTGTGTGGTAAACTTGAAAATTGCTATACATGACCAATCTTCCTCTTCTTTCTTGTAAAACTGATTCCTAGTAGCCCTTTTCCTCATATTCCATTGCACTTCATTCAGAGAACTTCCTTTTCTATCATGGAGTGTTCACCTACTTCATCACTCCCTGGTGGTCTAGTGGTTAGGATTCGGCGCTCTGACCGCCGCGGCCCGGGTTCGATTGCCGGTCAGGGAAAGGGAGGTCTTCTGACTGTTTTTGACAAAAACACAGACTTATCAAACGTAAAAAAATCTTACACTTCAAAGCATCATTTCTCATATGAAATCGTCTTTAATTAGACTTGAGAAGCTGTGAGTGGTCAAAACAGATCATGGAAATTGATAACAAAGGGTGAGATGTCTTTCTAAATGAATTTTTGCTACTAAAAGACTTGTGCTCTTGTAGAAAAGAGAATTTTGTCAGAACTATTCAGGCCATGTTTGATATCTGAATCATCAATGTCTTCTTTCGCACCAGTACAATTTATAATGGAGCCAGGAACTCTCAACATCTAGCTCCTCAAAATCATCTTTTTTTGGTGCCAGTACTATACATCAAGGAGGCAAAACTGCTGTGTGGTAAACTTGAAAATTGCTATACATGACCAATCTTCCTCTTCTTTCTTGTAAAACTGATTCCTAGTAGCCCTTTTCCTCATATTCCATTGCACTTCATTCAGAGAACTTCCTTTTCTATCATGGAGTGTTCACCTACTTCATCACTCCCTGGTGGTCTAGTGGTTAGGATTCGGCGCTCTCACCGCCGCGGCCCGGGTTCGATTGCCGGTCAGGGAAAGGGAGGTCTTCTGACTGTTTTTGACAAAAACACAGACTTATCAAACGTAAAAAAATCTTACACTTCAAAGCATCATTTCTCATATGAAATCGTCTTTAATTAGACTTGAGAAGCTGTGAGTGGTCAAAACAGATCATGGAAATTGATAACAAAGGGTGAGATGTCTTTCTAAATGAATTTTTGCTACTAAAAGACTTGTGCTCTTGTAGAAAAGAGAATTTTGTCAGAACTATTCAGGCCATGTTTGATATCTGAATCATCAATGTCTTCTTTCGCACCAGTACAATTTATAATGGAGCCAGGAACTCTCAACATCTAGCTCCTCAAAATCATCTTTTTTTGGTGCCAGTACTATACATCAAGGAGGCAAAACTGCTGTGTGGTAAACTTGAAAATTGCTATACATGATCAATCTTCCTCTCCTTTCTTGTAAAACTGATTCCTAGTAGCCCTTTCCCTCATATTCCATTGCACTTCATTCAGAGAACTTCCTTTTCTATCATGGAGTGTTCACCTACTTCATCACTCCCTGGTGGTCTAGAGGTTAGGATTCGGCGCTCTCACCGCCGCGGCCCGGGTTCGATTCCCGGTCAGGGAAAGGGAGGTCTTCTGACTGTTTTTGACGAAAACACAGATTTATCAAACGTAAAAAAATCTTACACTTCAGAGCATCATTTCTCATATGAAATCGTCTTTAAGTAGACTTGAGAAGCTGTGAGTGGTCAAAACAGATCATGGAAATTGATAACAAAGGGTGAGATGTCTTTCTAAATGAATTTTTGCTACTAAAAGACTTGTGCTCTTGTAGAAAAGAGAATTTTGTCAGAACTATTCAGGCCATGTTTGATATCTGAATCATCAATGTCTTCTTTCGCACCAGTACAATTTATAATGGAGCCAGGAACTCTCAACATCTAGCTCCTCAAAATCATCTTTTTTTGGTGCCAGTACTATACATCAAGGAGGCAAAACTGCTGTGTGGTAAACTTGAAAATTGCTATACATGACCAATCTTCCTCTTCTTTCTTGTAAAACTGATTCCTAGTAGCCCTTTTCCTCATATTCCATTGCACTTCATTCAGAGAACTTCCTTTTCTATCATGGAGTGTTCACCTACTTCATCACTCCCTGGTGGTCTAGTGGTTAGGATTCGGCGCTCTCATCGCCGCGGCCCGGGTTCGATTGCCGGTCAGGGAAAGGGAGGTCTTCTGACTGTTTTTGACAAAAACACAGACTTATCAAACGTAAAAAAATCTTACACTTCAAAGCATCATTTCTCATATGAAATCGTCTTTAATTAGACTTGAGAAGCTGTGAGTGGTCAAAACAGATCATGGTAATTGATAACAAAGGGTGAGATGTCTTTCTAAATGAATTTTTGCTACTAAAAGACTTGTGCTCTTGTAGAAAAGAGAATTTTGTCAGAACTATTCAGGCCATGTTTGATATCTGAATCATCAATGTCTTCTTTCGCACCAGTACAATTTATAATGGAGCCAGGAACTCTCAACATCTAGCTCCTCAAAATCATCTTTTTTTGGTGCCAGTACTATACATCAAGGAGGCAAAACTGCTGTGTGGTAAACTTGAAAATTGGTATACATGACCAATCTTCCTCTCCTTTCTTGTAAAACTGATTCCTAGTAGCCCTTTTCCTCATATTCCATTGCACTTCATTCAGAGAACTTCCTTTTCTATCATGGAGTGTTCACCTACTTCATCACTCCCTGGTGGTCTAGTGGTTAGGATTCGGCGCTCTCACCGCCGCGGCCCGGGTTCGATTGCCGGTCAGGGAAAGGGAGGTCTTCTGACTGTTTTTGACAAAAACACAGACTTATCAAACGTAAAAAAATCTTACACTTCAAAGCATCATTTCTCATATGAAATCGTCTTTAATTAGACTTGAGAAGCTGTGAGTGGTCAAAACAGATCATGGTAATTGATAACAAAGGGTGAGATGTCTTTCTAAATGAATTTTTGCTACTAAAAGACTTGTGCTCTTGTAGAAAAGAGAATTTTGTCAGAACTATTCAGGCCATGTTTGATATCTGAATCATCAATGTCTTCTTTCGCACCAGTACAATTTATAATGGAGCCAGGAACTCTCAACATCTAGCTCCTCAAAATCATCTTTTTTTGGTGCCAGTACTATACATCAAGGAGGCAAAACTGCTGTGTGGTAAACTTGAAAATTGGTATACATGACCAATCTTCCTCTCCTTTCTTGTAAAACTGATTCCTAGTAGCCCTTTTCCTCATATTCCATTGCACTTCATTCAGAGAACTTCCTTTTCTATCATGGAGTGTTCACCTACTTCATCACTCCCTGGTGGTCTAGTGGTTAGGATTCGGCGCTCTCACCGCCGCGGCCCGGGTTCGATTCCCGGTCAGGAAAAGGGAGGTATTCTGACTGTTTTTGACAAAAACACAGACTTATCAAACGTAAAAAAATCTTACACTTCTAAGCATCATTTCTCATATGAAATCGTCTTTAATTAGACTTGAGAAGCTGTGAGTGGTCAAAACAGATCATGGAAATTGATAACAAAGGGTGAGATGTCTTTCTAAATGAATTTTTGCTACTAAAAGACTTGTGCTCTTGTAGAAAAGAGAATTTTGTCAGAACTATTCAGGCCATGTTTGATATCTGAATCATCAATGTCTTCTTTCGCACCAGTACAATTTATAATGGAGCCAGGAACTCTCAACATCTAGCTCCTCAAAATCATCTTTTTTTGGTGCCAGTACTATACATCAAGGAGGCAAAACTGCTGTGTGGTAAACTTGAAAATTGCTATACATGACCAATCTTCCTCTCCTTTCTTGTAAAACTGATTCCTAGTAGCCCTTTTCCTCATATTCCATTGCACTTCATTCAGAGAACTTCCTTTTCTATCATGGAGTGTTCACCTACTTCATCACTCCCTGGTGGTCTAGTGGTTAGGATTCGGCGCTCTCACTGCCGCGGCCCGGGTTCGATTCCCGGTCAGGGAAAGGGAGGTCTTCTGACTGTTTTTGACGAAAACACAGATTTATCAAACGTAAAAAAATCTTACACTTCAGAGCATCATTTCTCATATGAAATCGTCTTTAAGTAGACTTGAGAAGCTGTGAGTGGTCAAAACAGATCATGGTGGTCTAGTGGTTAGGATTCGGCGCTCTCACCGCCGCGGCCCGGGTTCGATTCCCGGTCAGGAAAAGGGAGGTCTTCTGACTGTTTTTGACGAAAACACAGATTTATCAAACGTAAAAAAATCTTACACTTCAGAGCATCATTTCTCATATGAATTCGTCTTTAAGTAGACTTGAGAAGCTGTGAGTGGTCAAAACAGATCATGGAAATTGATAACAAAGGGTGAGATGTCTTTCTAAATGAATTTTTGCTACTAAAAGACTTGTGCTCTTGTAGAAAAGAGAATTTTGTCAGAACTATTCAGGCCATGTTTGATATCTGAATCATCAATGTCTTCTTTCGCACCAGTACAATTTATAATGGAGCCAGGAACTCTCAACATCTAGCTCCTCAAAATCATCTTTTTTTGGTGCCAGTACTATACATCAAGGAGGCAAAACTGCTGTGTGGTAAACTTGAAAATTGCTATACATGACCAATCTTCCTCTTCTTTCTTGTAAAACTGATTCCTAGTAGCCCTTTTCCTCATATTCCATTGCACTTCATTCAGAGAACTTCCTTTTCTATCATGGAGTGTTCACCTACTTCATCACTCCCTGGTGGTCTAGTGGTTAGGATTCGGCGCTCTCATCGCCGCGGCCCGGGTTCGATTGCCGGTCAGGGAAAGGGAGGTCTTCTGACTGTTTTTGACAAAAACACAGACTTATCAAACGTAAAAAAATCTTACACTTCAAAGCATCATTTCTCATATGAAATCGTCTTTAATTAGACTTGAGAAGCTGTGAGTGGTCAAAACAGATCATGGTAATTGATAACAAAGGGTGAGATGTCTTTCTAAATGAATTTTTGCTACTAAAAGACTTGTGCTCTTGTAGAAAAGAGAATTTTGTCAGAACTATTCAGGCCATGTTTGATATCTGAATCATCAATGTCTTCTTTCGCACCAGTACAATTTATAATGGAGCCAGGAACTCTCAACATCTAGCTCCTCAAAATCATCTTTTTTTGGTGCCAGTACTATACATCAAGGAGGCAAAATTGCTGTGTGGTAAACTTGAAAATTGCTATACATGACCAATCTTCCTCTCCTTTCTTGTAAAACTGATTCCTAGTAGCCCTTTTCCTCATATTCCATTGCACTTCATTCAGAGAACTTCCTTTTCTATCATGGAGTGTTTACCTACTTCATCACTCCCTGGTGGTCTAGTGGTTAGGATTCGGCGCTCTCACCGCCGCGGCCCGGGTTCGATTCCCGGTCAGGAAAAGGGAGGTATTCTGACTGTTTTTGACAAAAACACAGACTTACCAAACGTAAAAAAATCTTACACTTCAAAGCATCATTTCTCATATGAAATCGTCTTTAATTAGACTTGAGAAGCTGTGAGTGGTCAAAACAGATCATGGAAATTGATAACAAAGGGTGAGATGTCTTTCTAAATGAATTTTTGCTACTAAAAGACTTGTGCTCTTGTAGAAAAGAGAATTTTGGCAGAACTATTCAGGCCATGTTTGATATCTGAATCATCAGTCTTCTTTCGCACCAGTACAATTTATAATGGAGCCAGGAACTCTCAACATCTAGCTCCTCAAAATCATCTTTTTTTGGTGCCAGTACTATACATCAAGGAGGCAAAACTGCTGTGTGGTAAACTTGAAAATTGCTATACATGACCAATCTTCCTCTCCTTTCTTGTAAAACTGATTCCTAGTAGCCCTTTTCCTCATATTCCATTGCACTTCATTCAGAGAACTTCCTTTTCTATCATGGAGTGTTCACCTACTTCATCACTCCCTGGTGGTCTAGTGGTTAGGATTCGGCGCTCTCACCGCCGCGGCCTGGGTTCGATTCCCAGTGAGGGAAAGCGAGGTCTTCTGACTGTTTTTGACAAAAACACAGATTTATCAAACGTAAAAAAATCTTACACTTCAGAGCATCATTTCTCATATGAAATCGTCTTTAAGTAGACTTGAGAAGCTGTGAGTGGTCAAAACAGATCATGGAAATTGATAACAAAGGGTGAGATGTCTTTCTAAATGAATTTTTGCTACTAAAAGACTTGTGCTCTTGTAGAAAAGAGAATTTTGTCAGAACTATTCAGGCCATGTTTGATATCTGAATCATCAATGTCTTCTTTCGCACCAGTACAATTTATAATGGAGCCAGGAACTCTCAACATCTAGCTCCTCAAAATCATCTTTTTTTGGTGCCAGTACTATACATCAAGGAGGCAAAACTGCTGTGTGGTAAACTTGAAAATTGCTATACATGACCAATCTTCCTCTCCTTTCTTGTAAAACTGATTCCTAGTAGCCCTTTTCCTCATATTCCATTGCACTTCATTCAGAGAACTTCCTTTTCTATCATGGAGTGTTCACCTACTTCATCACTCCCTGGTGGTCTAGTGGTTAGGATTCGGCGCTCTCACCGCCGCGGCCCGGGTTCGATTCCCGGTCAGGGAAAGGGAGGTCTTCTGACTGTTTTTGACAAAAACACAGACTTATCAAACGTAAAAAAATCTTACACTTCAAAGCATCATTTCTCATATGAAATCGTCTTTAATTAGACTTGAGAAGCTGTGAGTGGTCAAAACAGATCATGGTAATTGATAACAAAGGGTGAGATGTCTTTCTAAATGAATTTTTGCTACTAAAAGACTTGTGCTCTTGTAGAAAAGAGAATTTTGTCAGAACTATTCAGGCCATGTTTGATATCTGAATCATCAATGTCTTCTTTCGCACCAGTACAATTTATAATGGAGCCAGGAACTCTCAACATCTAGCTCCTCAAAATCATCTTTTTTTGGTGCCAGTACTATACATCAAGGAGGCAAAATTGCTGTGTGGTAAACTTGAAAATTGCTATACATGACCAATCTTCCTCTCCTTTCTTGTAAAACTGATTCCTAGTAGCCCTTTTCCTCATATTCCATTGCACTTCATTCAGAGAACTTCCTTTTCTATCATGGAGTGTTCACCTACTTCATCACTCCCTGGTGGTCTAGTGGTTAGGATTCGGCGCTCTCACCGCCGCGGCCCGGGTTCGATTCCCGGTCAGGAAAAGGGAGGTATTCTGACTGTTTTTGACAAAAACACAGACTTACCAAACGTAAAAAAATCTTACACTTCAAAGCATCATTTCTCATATGAAATCGTCTTTAATTAGACTTGAGAAGCTGTGAGTGGTCAAAACAGATCATGGAAATTGATAACAAAGGGTGAGATGTCTTTCTAAATGAATTTTTGCTACTAAAAGACTTGTGCTCTTGTAGAAAAGAGAATTTTGGCAGAACTATTCAGGCCATGTTTGATATCTGAATCATCAATGTCTTCTTTCGCACCAGTACAATTTATAATGGAGCCAGGAACTCTCAACATCTAGCTCCTCAAAATCATCTTTTTTTGGTGCCAGTACTATACATCAAGGAGGCAAAACTGCTGTGTGGTAAACTTGAAAATTGCTATACATGACCAATCTTCCTCTCCTTTCTTGTAAAACTGATTCCTAGTAGCCCTTTTCCTCATATTCCATTGCACTTCATTCAGAGAACTTCCTTTTCTATCATGGAGTGTTCACCTACTTCATCACTCCGTGGTGGTCTAGTGGTTAGGATTCGGCGCTCTCACCGCCGCGGCCTGGGTTCGATTCCCAGTGAGGGAAAGCGAGGTCTTCTGACTGTTTTTGACAAAAACACAGATTTATCAAACGTAAAAAAATCTTACACTTCAGAGCATCATTTCTCATATGAAATCGTCTTTAAGTAGACTTGAGAAGCTGTGAGTGGTCAAAACAGATCATGGAAATTGATAACAAAGGGTGAGATGTCTTTCTAAATGAATTTTTGCTACTAAAAGACTTGTGCTCTTGTAGAAAAGAGAATTTTGTCAGAACTATTCAGGCCATGTTTGATATCTGAATCATCAATGTCTTCTTTCGCACCAGTACAATTTATAATGGAGCCAGGAACTCTCAACATCTAGCTCCTCAAAATCATCTTTTTTTGGTGCCAGTACTATACATCAAGGAGGCAAAACTGCTGTGTGGTAAACTTGAAAATTGCTATACATGACCAATCTTCCTCTCCTTTCTTGTAAAACTGATTCCTAGTAGCCCTTTTCCTCATATTCCATTGCACTTCATACAGAGAACTTCCTTTTCTATCATGGAGTGTTCACCTACTTCATCACTCCCTGGTGGTCTAGTGGTTAGGATTCGGCGCTCTCACCGCCGCGGCCGGGGTTCGATTCCCGGTCAGGGAAAGGGAGGTCTTCTGACTGTTTTTGACAAAAACACAGACTTATCAAACGTAAAAAAAATCTTACACTTCAAAGCATCATTTCTCATATGAAATCGTCTTTAATTAGACTTGAGAAGCTGTGAGTGGTCAAAACAGATCATGGTAATTGATAACAAAGGGTGAGATGTCTTTCTAAATGAATTTTTGCTACTAAAAGACTTGTGCTCTTGTAGAAAAGAGAATTTTGTCAGAACTATTCAGGCCATGTTTGATATCTGAATCATCAATGTCTTCTTTCGCACCAGTACAATTTATAATGGAGCCAGGAACTCTCAACATCTAGCTCCTCAAAATCATCTTTTTTTGGTGCCAGTACTATACATCAAGGAGGCAAAACTGCTGTGTGGTAAACTTGAAAATTGCTATACATGATCAATCTTCCTCTCCTTTCTTGTAAAACTGATTCCTAGTAGCCCTTTTCCTCATATTCCATTGCACTTCATTCAGAGAACTTCCTTTTCTATCATGGAGTGTTCACCTACTTCATCACTCCCTGGTGGTCTAGTGGTTAGGATTCGGCGCTCTCACCGCCGCGGCCCGGGTTCGATTCCCGGTCAGGGAAAGCGAGGTCTTCTGACTGTTTTTGACAAAAACACAGACTTATCAAACGTAAAAAAATCTTACACTTCAAAGCATCATTTCTCATATGAAATCGTCTTTAATTAGACTTGAGAAGCTGTGAGTGGTCAAAACAGATCATGGAAATTGATAACAAAGGGTGAGATGTCTTTCTAAATGAATTTTTGCTACTAAAAGACTTGTGCTCTTGTAGAAAAGAGAATTTTGTCAGAACTATTCAGGCCATGTTTGATATCTGAATCATCAATGTCTTCTTTCGCACCAGTACAATTTATAATGGAGCCAGGAACTCTCAACATCTAGCTCCTCAAAATCATCTTTTTTTGGTGCCAGTACTGTACATCAAGGAGGCAAAACTGCTGTGTGGTAAACTTGAAAATTGCTATACATGACCAATCTTCCTCTCCTTTCTTGTAAAACTGATTCCTAGTAGCCCTTTTCCTCATATTCCATTGCACTTCATTCAGAGAACTTCCTTTTCTATCATGGAGTGTTCACCTACTTCATCACTCCCTGGTGGTCTAGTGGTTAGATTCGGCGCTCTCACCGCAGCGGCCCGGGTTCGATTCCCGGTCAGGGAAAGGGAGGTATTCTGACTGTTTTTGACAAAAACACAGACTTATCAAACGTAAAAAAATCTTACACTTCAAAGCATCATTTCTCATATGAAATCGTCTTTAATTAGACTTGAGAAGCTGTGAGTGGTCAAAACAGATCATGGAAATTGATAACAAAGGGTGAGATGTCTTTCTAAATGAATTTTTGCTACTAAAAGACTTGTGCTCTTGTAGAAAAGAGAATTTTGTCAGAACTATTCAGGCCATGTTTGATATCTGAATCATCAATGTCTTCTTTCGCACCAGTACAATTTATAATGGAGCCAGGAACTCTCAACATCTAGCTCCTCAAAATCATCTTTTTTTGGTGCCAGTACTATACATCAAGGAGGCAAAACTGCTGTGTGGTAAACTTGAAAATTGCTATACATGATCAATCTTCCTCTCCTTTCTTGTAAAACTGATTCCTAGTAGCCCTTTTCCTCATATTCCATTGCACTTCATTCAGAGAACTTCCTTTTCTATCATGGAGTGTTCACCTACTTCATCACTCCCTGGTGGTCTAGAGGTTAGGATTCGGCGCTCTCACCGCTGCGGCCCGGGTTCGATTCCCGGTCAGGGAAAGGGAGGTCTTCTGACTGTTTTTGACGAAAACACAGATTTATCAAACGTAAAAAAATCTTACACTTCAGAGCATCATTTCTCATATGAAATCGTCTTTAAGTAGACTTGAGAAGCTGTGAGTGGTCAAAACAGATCATGGAAATTGATAACAAAGGGTGAGATGTCTTTCTAAATGAATTTTTGCTACTAAAAGACTTGTGCTCTTGTAGAAAAGAGAATTTTGTCAGAACTATTCAGGCCATGTTTGATATCTGAATCATCAATGTCTTCTTTCGCACCAGTACAATTTATAATGGAGCCAGGAACTCTCAACATCTAGCTCCTCAAAATCATCTTTTTTTGGTGCCAGTACTATACATCAAGGAGGCAAAACTGCTGTGTGGTAAACTTGAAAATTGCTATACATGACCAATCTTCCTCTTCTTTCTTGTAAAACTGATTCCTAGTAGCCCTTTTCCTCATATTCCATTGCACTTCATTCAGAGAACTTCCTTTTCTATCATGGAGTGTTCACCTACTTCATCACTCCCTGGTGGTCTAGTGGTTAGGATTCGGCGCTCTCACCGCCGCGGCCCGGGTTCGATTTCCGGTCAGGGAAAGCGAGGTCTTCTGACTGTTTTTGACAAAAACACAGACTTATCAAACGTAAAAAAATCTTACACTTCAGAGCATCATTTCTCATATGAAATCGTCTTTAAGTAGACTTGAGAAGCTGTGAGTGGTCAAAACAGATCATGGAAATTGATAACAAAGGGTGAGATGTCTTTCTAAATGAATTTTTGCTACTAAAAGACTTGTGCTCTTGTAGAAAAGAGAATTTTGTCAGAACTATTCAGGCCATGTTTGATATCTGAATCATCAATGTCTTCTTTCGCACCAGTACAATTTATAATGGAGCCAGGAACTCTCAACATCTAGCTCCTCAAAATCATCTTTTTTTGGTGCCAGTACTATACATCAAGGAGGCAAAACTGCTGTGTGGTAAACTTGAAAATTGCTATACATGACCAATCTTCCTCTCCTTTCTTGTAAAACTGATTCCTAGTAGCCCTTTTCCTCATATTCCATTGCACTTCATTCAGAGAACTTCCTTTTCTATCATGGAGTGTTCACCTACTTCATCACTCCCTGGTGGTCTAGTGGTTAGGATTCGGCGCTCTCACTGCCGCGGCCCGGGTTCGATTCCCGGTCAGGGAAAGGGAGGTCTTCTGACTGTTTTTGACGAAAACACAGATTTATCAAACGTAAAAAAATCTTACACTTCAGAGCATCATTTCTCATATGAAATCGTCTTTAAGTAGACTTGAGAAGCTGTGAGTGGTCAAAACAGATCATGGAAATTGATAACAAAGGGTGAGATGTCTTTCTAAATGAATTTTTGCTACTAAAAGACTTGTGCTCTTGTAGAAAAGAGAATTTTGTCAGAACTATTCAGGCCATGTTTGATATCTGAATCATCAATGTCTTCTTTCGCACCAGTACAATTTATAATGGAGCCAGGAACTCTCAACATCTAGCTCCTCAAAATCATCTTTTTTTGGTGCCAGTACTATACATCAAGGAGGCAAAACTGCTGTGTGGTAAACTTGAAAATTGCTATACATGATCAATCTTCCTCTCCTTTCTTGTAAAACTGATTCCTAGTAGCCCTTTTCCTCATATTCCATTGCACTTCATTCAGAGAACTTCCTTTTCTATCATGGAGTGTTCACCTACTTCATCACTCCCTGGTGGTCTAGTGGTTAGGATTCGGCGCTCTCACCGCCGCGGCCCGGGTTCGATTCCCGGTCAGGGAAAGCGAGGTCTTCTGACTGTTTTTGACAAAAACACAGATTTATCAAACGTAAAAAAATCTTACACTTCAGAGCATCATTTCTCATATGAAATCGTCTTTAAGTAGACTTGAGAAGCTGTGAGTGGTCAAAACAGATCATGGAAATTGATAACAAAGGGTGAGATGTCTTTCTAAATGAATTTTTGCTACTAAAAGACTTGTGCTCTTGTAGAAAAGAGAATTTTGTCAGAACTATTCAGGCCATGTTTGATATCTGAATCATCAATGTCTTCTTTCGCACCAGTACAATTTATAATGGAGCCAGGAACTCTCAACATCTAGCTCCTCAAAATCATCTTTTTTTGGTGCCAGTACTATACATCAAGGAGGCAAAACTGCTGTGTGGTAAACTTGAAAATTGCTATACATGACCAATCTTCCTCTCCTTTCTTGTAAAACTGATTCCTAGTAGCCCTTTTCCTCATATTCCATTGCACTTCATTCAGAGAACTTCCTTTTCTATCATGGAGTGTTCACCTACTTCATCACTCCCTGGTGGTCTAGTGGTTAGGATTCGGCGCTCTCACCGCCGCGGCCCGGGTTTGATTCCCGGTCAGGGAAAGGGAGGTCTTCTGACTGCTTTTGACGAAAACACAGACTTATCAAACGTAAAAAAATCTTACACTTCAAAGCATCATTTCTCATATGAAATCGTCTTTAATTAGACTTGAGAAGCTGTGAGTGGTCAAAACTGATCATGGTAATTGATAACAAAGGGTGAGATGTCTTTCTAAATGAATTTTTGCTACTAAAAGACTTGTGCTCTTGTAGAAAAGAGAATTTTGTCAGAACTATTCAGGCCATGTTTGATATCTGAATCATCAATGTCTTCTTTCGCACCAGTACAATTTATAATGGAGCCAGGAACTCTCAACATCTAGCTCCTCAAAATCATCTTTTTTTGGTGCCAGTACTATACATCAAGGAGGCAAAATTGCTGTGTGGTAAACTTGAAAATTGCTATACATGACCAATCTTCCTCTCCTTTCTTGTAAAACTGATTCCTAGTAGCCCTTTTCCTCATATTCCATTGCACTTCATTCAGAGAACTTCCTTTTCTATCATGGAGTGTTCACCTACTTCATCACTCCCTGGTGGTCTAGTGGTTAGGATTCGGCGCTCTCACCGCCGCGGCCCGGGTTCGATTCCCGGTCAGGAAAAGGGAGGTATTCTGACTGTTTTTGACAAAAACACAGACTTATCAAACGTAAAAAAATCTTACACTTCAAAGCATCATTTCTCATATGAAATCGTCTTTAATTAGACTTGAGAAGCTGTGAGTGGTCAAAACAGATCATGGAAATTGATAACAAAGGGTGAGATGTCTTTCTAAATGAATTTTTGCTACTAAAAGACTTGTGCTCTTGTAGAAAAGAGAATTTTGTCAGAACTATTCAGGCCATGTTTGATATCTGAATCATCAATGTCTTCTTTCGCACCAGTACAATTTATAATGGAGCCAGGAACTCTCAACATCTAGCTCCTCAAAATCATCTTTTTTTGGTGCCAGTACTATACATCAAGGAGGCAAAACTGCTGTGTGGTAAACTTGAAAACTGCTATACATGACCAATCTTCCTCTCCTTTCTTGTAAAACTGATTCCTAGTAGCCCTTTTCCTCATATTCCATTGCACTTCATACAGAGAACTTCCTTTTCTATCATGGAGTGTTCACCTACTTCATCACTTCCTGGTGGTCTAGAGGTTAGGATTCGGCGCTCTCACCGCCGCGGCCCGGGTTCGATTCCCGGTCAGGGAAAGGGAGGTCTTCTGACTGTTTGACGAAAACACAGATTTATCAAACGTAAAAAAATCTTACACTTCAGAGCATCATTTCTCATATGAAATCGTCTTTAAGTAGACTTGAGAAGCTGTGAGTGGTCAAAACAGATCATGGAAATTGATAACAAAGGGTGAGATGTCTTTCTAAATGAATTTTTGCTACTAAAAGACTTGTGCTCTTGTAGAAAAGAGAATTTTGTCAGAACTATTCAGGCCATGTTTGATATCTGAATCATCAATGTCTTCTTTCGCACCAGTACAATTTATAATGGAGCCAGGAACTCTCAACATCTAGCTCCTCAAAATCATCTTTTTTTGGTGCCAGTACTATACATCAAGGAGGCAAAACTGCTGTGTGGTAAACTTGAAAATTGCTATACATGACCAATCTTCCTCTTCTTTCTTGTAAAACTGATTCCTAGTAGCCCTTTTCCTCATATTCCATTGCACTTCATTCAGAGAACTTCCTTTTCTATCATGGAGTGTTCACCTACTTCATCACTCCCTGGTGGTCTAGTGGTTAGGATTCGGCGCTCTAACCGCCGCGGCCCGGGTTCGATTGCCGGTCAGGGAAAGGGATGTCTTCTGACTGTTTTTGACAAAAACACAGACTTATCAAACGTAAAAAAATCTTACACTTCAAAGCATCATTTCTCATATGAAATCGTCTTTAATTAGACTTGAGAAGCTGTGAGTGGTCAAAACAGATCATGGTAATTGATAACAAAGGGTGAGATGTCTTTCTAAATGAATTTTTGCTACTAAAAGACTTGTGCTCTTGTAGAAAAGAGAATTTTGTCAGAACTATTCAGGCCATGTTTGATATCTGAATCATCAATGTCTTCTTTCGCACCAGTACAATTTATAATGGAGCCAGGAACTCTCAACATCTAGCTCCTCAAAATCATCTTTTTTTGGTGCCAGTACTATACATCAAGGAGGCAAAACTGCTGTGTGGTAAACTTGAAAATTGCTATACATGACCAATCTTCCTCTCCTTTCTTGTAAAACTGATTCCTAGTAGCCCTTTTCCTCATATTCCATTGCACTTCATTCAGAGAACTTCCTTTTCTATCATGGAGTGTTCACCTACTTCATCACTCCCTGGTGGTCTAGTGGTTAGGATTCGGCGCTCTCACCGCCGCGGCCCGGGTTCGATTCCCGGTCAGGAAAAGGGAGGTATTCTGACTGTTTTTGACAAAAACACAGACTTATCAAACGTAAAAAAATCTTACACTTCAAAGCATCATTTCTCATATGAAATCGTCTTTAATTAGACTTGAGAAGCTGTGAGTGGTCAAAACAGATCATGGAAATTGATAACAAAGGGTGAGATGTCTTTCTAAATGAATTTTTGCTACTAAAAGACTTGTGCTCTTGTAGAAAAGAGAATTTTGTCAGAACTATTCAGGCCATGTTTGATATCTGAATCATCAATGTCTTCTTTCGCACCAGTACAATTTATAATGGAGCCAGGAACTCTCAACATCTAGCTCCTCAAAATCATCTTTTTTTGGTGCCAGTACTATACATCAAGGAGGCAAAACTGCTGTGTGGTAAACTTGAAAATTGCTATACATGATCAATCTTCCTCTCCTTTCTTGTAAAACTGATTCCTAGTAGCCCTTTTCCTCATATTCCATTGCACTTCATTCAGAGAACTTCCTTTTCTATCATGGAGTGTTCACCTACTTCATCACTCCCTGGTGGTCTAGAGGTTAGGATTCGGCGCTCTCACCGCCGCGGCCCGTGTTCGATTCCCGGTCAGGGAAAGGGAGGTCTTCTGACTGTTTTTGACGAAAACACAGATTTATCAAAGTAAAAAAATCTTACACTTCAGAGCATCATTTCTCATATGAAATCGTCTTTAAGTAGACTTGAGAAGCTGTGAGTGGTCAAAACAGATCATGGAAATTGATAACAAAGGGTGAGATGTCTTTCTAAATGAATTTTTGCTACTAAAAGACTTGTGCTCTTGTAGAAAAGAGAATTTTGTCAGAACTATTCAGGCCATGTTTGATATCTGAATCATCAATGTCTTCTTTCGCACCAGTACAATTTATAATGGAGCCAGGAACTCTCAACATCTAGCTCCTCAAAATCATCTTTTTTTGGTGCCAGTACTATACATCAAGGAGGCAAAACTGCTGTGTGGTAAACTTGAAAATTGCTATACATGACCAATCTTCCTCTCCTTTCTTGTAAAACTGATTCCTAGTAGCCCTTTTCCTCATATTCCATTGCACTTCATTCAGAGAACTTCCTTTTCTATCATGGAGTGTTCACCTACTTCATCACTCCCTGGTGGTCTAGTGGTTAGGATTCGGCGCTCTCACTGCCGCGGCCCGGGTTCGATTCCCGGTCAGGGAAAGGGAGGTCTTCTGACTGTTTTTGACGAAAACACAGATTTATCAAACGTAAAAAAATCTTACACTTCAGAGCATCATTTCTCATATGAAATCGTCTTTAAGTAGACTTGAGAAGCTGTGAGTGGTCAAAACAGATCATGGAAATTGATAACAAAGGGTGAGATGTCTTTCTAAATGAATTTTTGCTACTAAAAGACTTGTGCTCTTGTAGAAAAGAGAATTTTGTCAGAACTATTCAGGCCATGTTTGATATCTGAATCATCAATGTCTTCTTTCGCACCAGTACAATTTATAATGGAGCCAGGAACTCTCAACATCTAGCTCCTCAAAATCATCTTTTTTTGGTGCCAGTACTATACATCAAGGAGGCAAAACTGCTGTGTGGTAAACTTGAAAACTGCTATACATGACCAATCTTCCTCTCCTTTCTTGTAAAACTGATTCCTAGTAGCCCTTTTCCTCATATTCCATTGCACTTCATTCAGAGAACTTCCTTTTCTATCATGGAGTGTTCACCTACTTCATCACTCCCTGGTGGTCTAGTGGTTAGGATTCGGCACTCTCACCGCCGCGGCCCGGGTTCGATTCCTGGTCAGGGAAAGGGAGGTATTCTGACTGTTTTTGACAAAAACACAGACTTATCAAACGTAAAAAAATCTTACACTTCAGAGCATCATTTCTCATATGAAATCGTCTTTAATTAGACTTGAGAAGCTGTGAGTGGTCAAAACAGATCATGGAAATTGATAACAAAGGGTGAGATGTCTTTCTAAATGAATTTTTGCTACTAAAAGACTTGTGCTCTTGTAGAAAAGAGAATTTTGTCAGAACTATTCAGGCCATGTTTGATATCTGAATCATCAATGTCTTCTTTCGCACCAGTACAATTTATAATGGAGCCAGGAACTCTCAACATCTAGCTCCTCAAAATCATCTTTTTTTGGTGCCAGTACTATACATCAAGGAGGCAAAACTGCTGTGTGGTAAACTTGAAAATTGCTATACATGACCAATCTTCCTCTCCTTTCTTGTAAAACTGATTCCTAGTAGCCCTTTTCCTCATATTCCATTGCACTTCATACAGAGAACTTCCTTTTCTATCATGGAGTGTTCACCTACTTCATCACTCCCTGGTGATCTAGAGGTTAGGATTCGGCGCTCTCACCGCAGCGGCCCGGGTTCGATTCCCAGTGAGGGAAAGCGAGGTCTTCTGACTGTTTTTGACAAAAACACAGATTTATCAAACGTAAAAAAATCTTACACTTCAGAGCATCATTTCTCATATGAAATCGTCTTTAAGTAGACTTGAGAAGCTGTGAGTGGTCAAAACAGATCATGGAAATTGATAACAAAGGGTGAGATGTCTTTCTAAATGAATTTTTGCTACTAAAAGACTTGTGCTCTTGTAGAAAAGAGAATTTTGTCAGAACTATTCAGGCCATGTTTGATATCTGAATCATCAATGTCTTCTTTCGCACCAGTACAATTTATAATGGAGCCAGGAACGCTCAACATCTAGCTCCTCAAAATCATCTTTTTTTGGTGCCAGTACTATACATCAAGGAGGCAAAACTGCTGTGTGGTAAACTTGAAAATTGCTATACATGACCAATCTTCCTCTCCTTTCTTGTAAAACTGATTCCTAGTAGCCCTTTTCCTCATATTCCATTGCACTTCATTCAGAGAACTTCCTTTTCTATCATGGAGTGTTCACCTACTTCATCACTCCCTGGTGGTCTAGTGGTTAGGATTCGGCGCTCTCACCGCTGCGGCCCGGGTTCGATTCCCAGTCAGGGAAAGCGAGGTCTTCTGACTGTTTTTGACGAAAACACAGATTTATCAAACGTAAAAAAATCTTACACTTCAGAGCATCATTTCTCATATGAAATCGTCTTTAAGTAGACTTGAGAAGCTGTGAGTGGTCAAAACAGATCATGGAAATTGATAACAAAGGGTGAGATGTCTTTCTAAATGAATTTTTGCTACTAAAAGACTTGTGCTCTTGTAGAAAAGAGAATTTTGTCAGAACTATTCAGGCCATGTTTGATATCTGAATCATCAATGTCTTCTTTCGCACCAGTACAATTTATAATGGAGCCAGGAACTCTCAACATCTAGCTCCTCAAAATCATCTTTTTTTGGTGCCAGTACTATACATCAAGGAGGCAAAACTGCTGTGTGGTAAACTTGAAAATTGCTATACATGACCAATCTTCCTCTCCTTTCTTGTAAAACTGATTCCTAGTAGCCCTTTTCCTCATATTCCATTGCACTTCATTCAGAGAACTTCCTTTTCTATCATGGAGTGTTCACCTACTTCATCACTCCCTGGTGTTCTAGTGGTTAGGATTCGGCGCTCTCACCGCCGCGGCCCGGGTTCGATTCCCGGTCAGGAAAAGGGAGGTATTCTTACTGTTTTTGACAAAAACACAGACTTATCAAACGTAAAAAAATCTTACACTTCAAAGCATCATTTCTCATATGAAATCGTCTTTAATTAGACTTGAGAAGCTGTGAGTGGTCAAAACAGATCATGGAAATTGATAACAAAGGGTGAGATGTCTTTCTAAATGAATTTTTGCTACTAAAAGACTTGTGCTCTTGTAGAAAAGAGAATTTTGTCAGAACTATTCAGGCCATGTTTGATATCTGAATCATCAATGTCTTCTTTCGCACCAGTACAATTTATAATGGAGCCAGGAACTCTCAACATCTAGCTCCTCAAAATCATCTTTGTTTGGTGCCAGTACTATACATCAAGGAGGCAAAACTGCTGTGTGGTAAACTTGAAAATTGCTATACATGATCAATCTTCCTCTCCTTTCTTGTAAAACTGATTCCTAGTAGCCCTTTTCCTCATATTCCATTGCACTTCATTCAGAGAACTTCCTTTTCTATCATGGAGTGTTCACCTACTTCATCACTCCCTGGTGGTCTAGAGGTTAGGATTCGGCGCTCTCACCGCCGCGGCCCGTGTTTGATTCCCGGTCAGGGAAAGGGAGGTCTTCTGACTGTTTTTGACGAAAACACAGATTTATCAAAGTAAAAAAATCTTACACTTCAGAGCATCATTTCTCATATGAAATCGTCTTTAAGTAGACTTGAGAAGCTGTGAGTGTTCAAAACAGATCATGGAAATTGATAACAAAGGGTGAGATGTCTTTCTAAATGAATTTTTGCTACTAAAAGACTTGTGCTCTTGTAGAAAAGAGAATTTTGTCAGAACTATTCAGGCCATGTTTGATATCTGAATCATCAATGTCTTCTTTCGCACCAGTACAATTTATAATGGAGCCAGGAACTCTCAACATCTAGCTCCTCAAAATCATCTTTTTTTGGTGCCAGTACTATACATCAAGGAGGCAAAACTGCTGTGTGGTAAACTTGAAAATTGCTATACATGACCAATCTTCCTCTCCTTTCTTGTAAAACTGATTCCTAGTAGCCCTTTTCCTCATATTCCATTGCACTTCATTCAGAGAACTTCCTTTTCTATCATGGAGTGTTCACCTACATCATCACTCCCTGGTGGTCTAGTGGTTAGATTCGGCGCTCTCACCGCCGTGGCCCGGGTTCGATTCCCGGTCAGGGAAAGGGAGGTCTTCTGACTGTTTTTGACGAAAACACAGATTTATCAAACGTAAAAAAATCTTACACTTCAGAGCATCATTTCTCATATGAAATCGTCTTTAAGTAGACTTGAGAAGCTGTGAGTGGTCAAAACAGATCATGGAAATTGATAACAAAGGGTGAGATGTCTTTCTAAATGAATTTTTGCTACTAAAAGACTTGTGCTCTTGTAGAAAAGAGAATTTTGTCAGAACTATTCAGGCCATGTTTGATATCTGAATCATCAATGTCTTCTTTCGCACCAGTACAATTTATAATGGAGCCAGGAACTCTCAACATCTAGCTCCTCAAAATCATCTTTTTTTGGTGCCAGTACTATACATCAAGGAGGCAAAACTGCTGTGTGGCAAACTTGAAAATTGCTATACATGACCAATCTTCCTCTCCTTTCTTGTAAAACTGATTCCTAGTAGCCCTTTTCCTCATATTCCATTGCACTTCATTCAGAGAACTTCCTTTTCTATCATGGAGTGTTCACCGACTTCATCACTCCCTGGTGGTCTAGTGGTTAGGATTCGGCGTCTCACTGCCGCGGCCCGGGTTCGATTCCCGGTCAGGGAAAGGGAGGTCTTCTGACTGTTTTTGACGAAAACACAGATTTATCAAACGTAAAAAAATCTTACACTTCAGAGCATCATTTCTCATATGAAATCGTCTTTAAGTAGACTTGAGAAGCTGTGAGTGGTCAAAACAGATCATGGAAATTGATAACAAAGGGTGAGATGTCTTTCTAAATGAATTTTTGCTACTAAAAGACTTGTGCTCTTGTAGAAAAGAGAATTTTGTCAGAACTATTCAGGCCATGTTTGATATCTGAATCATCAATGTCTTCTTTCGCACCAGTACAATTTATAATGGAGCCAGGAACTCTCAACATCTAGCTCCTCAAAATCATCTTTTTTTGGTGCCAGTACTATACATCAAGGAGGCAAAACTGCTGTGTGGTAAACTTGAAAACTGCTATACATGACCAATCTTCCTCTCCTTTCTTGTAAAACTGATTCCTAGTAGCCCTTTTCCTCATATTCCATTGCACTTCATTCAGAGAACTTCCTTTTCTATCATGGAGTGTTCACCTACTTCATCACTCCCTGGTGGTCTAGTGGTTAGGATTCGGCACTCTCACCGCCGCGGCCCGGGTTCGATTCCTGGTCAGGGAAAGGGAGGTATTCTGACTGTTTTTGACAAAAACACAGACTTATCAAACGTAAAAAAATCTTACAATTCAAAGCATCATTTCTCATATGAAATCGTCTTTAATTAGACTTGAGAAGCTGTGAGTGGTCAAAACAGATCATGGAAATTGATAACAAAGGGTGAGATGTCTTTCTAAATGAATTTTTGCTACTAAAAGACTTGTGCTCTTGTAGAAAAGAGAATTTTGTCAGAACTATTCAGGCCATGTTTGATATCTGAATCATCAATGTCTTCTTTCGCACCAGTACAATTTATAATGGAGCCAGGAACTCTCAACATCTAGCTCCTCAAAATCATCTTTTTTTGGTGCCAGTACTATACATCAAGGAGGCAAAACTGCTGTGTGGTAAACTTGAAAATTGCTATACATGACCAATCTTCCTCTTCTTTCTTGTAAAACTGATTCCTAGTAGCCCTTTTCCTCATATTCCATTGCACTTCATTCAGAGAACTTCCTTTTCTATCATGGAGTGTTCACCTACTTCATCACTCCCTGGTGGTCTAGTGGTTAGGATTCGGCGCTCTAACCGCCGCGGCCCGGGTTCGATTGCCGGTCAGGGAAAGGGATGTCTTCTGACTGTTTTTGACAAAAACACAGACTTATCAAACGTAAAAAAATCTTACACTTCAAAGCATCATTTCTCATATGAAATCGTCTTTAATTAGACTTGAGAAGCTGTGAGTGGTCAAAACAGATCATGGTAATTGATAACAAAGGGTGAGATGTCTTTCTAAATGAATTTTTGCTACTAAAAGACTTGTGCTCTTGTAGAAAAGAGAATTTTGTCAGAACTATTCAGGCCATGTTTGATATCTGAATCATCAATGTCTTCTTTCGCACCAGTACAATTTATAATGGAGCCAGGAACTCTCAACATCTAGCTCCTCAAAATCATCTTTTTTTGGTGCCAGTACTATACATCAAGGAGGCAAAACTGCTGTGTGGTAAACTTGAAAATTGCTATACATGACCAATCTTCCTCTCCTTTCTTGTAAAACTGATTCCTAGTAGCCCTTTTCCTCATATTCCATTGCACTTCATTCAGAGAACTTCCTTTTCTATCATGGAGTGTTCACCTACTTCATCACTCCCTGGTGGTCTAGTGGTTAGGATTCGGCGCTCTCACCGCCGCGGCCCGGGTTCGATTCCCGGTCAGGAAAAGGGAGGCCTTCTGACTGTTTTTGACAAAAACACAGACTTATCAAACGTAAAAAAATCTTACACTTCAAAGCATCATTTCTCATATGAAATCGTCTTTAATTAGACTTGAGAAGCTGTGAGTGGTCAAAACAGATCATGGAAATTGATAACAAAGGGTGAGATGTCTTTCTAAATGAATTTTTGCTACTAAAAGACTTGTGCTCTTGTAGAAAAGAGAATTTTGTCAGAACTATTCAGGCCATGTTTGATATCTGAATCATCAATGTCTTCTTTCGCACCAGTACAATTTATAATGGAGCCAGGAACTCTCAACATCTAGCTCCTCAAAATCATCTTTTTTTGGTGCCAGTACTATACATCAAGGAGGCAAAACTGCTGTGTGGTAAACTTGAAAATTGCTATACATGATCAATCTTCCTCTCCTTTCTTGTAAAACTGATTCCTAGTAGCCCTTTTCCTCATATTCCATTGCACTTCATTCAGAGAACTTCCTTTTCTATCATGGAGTGTTCACCTACTTCATCACTCCCTGGTGGTCTAGAGGTTAGGATTCGGCGCTCTCACCGCCGCGGCCCGTGTTCGATTCCCGGTCAGGGAAAGGGAGGTCTTCTGACTGTTTTTGACGAAAACACAGATTTATCAAAGTAAAAAAATCTTACACTTCAGAGCATCATTTCTCATATGAAATCGTCTTTAAGTAGACTTGAGAAGCTGTGAGTGGTCAAAACAGATCATGGAAATTGATAACAAAGGGTGAGATGTCTTTCTAAATGAATTTTTGCTACTAAAAGACTTGTGCTCTTGTAGAAAAGAGAATTTTGTCAGAACTATTCAGGCCATGTTTGATATCTGAATCATCAATGTCTTCTTTCGCACCAGTACAATTTATAATGGAGCCAGGAACTCTCAACATCTAGCTCCTCAAAATCATCTTTTTTTGGTGCCAGTACTATACATCAAGGAGGCAAAACTGCTGTGTGGTAAACTTGAAAATTGCTATACATGACCAATCTTCCTCTCCTTTCTTGTAAAACTGATTCCTAGTAGCCCTTTTCCTCATATTCCATTGCACTTCATTCAGAGAACTTCCTTTTCTATCATGGAGTGTTCACCTACTTCATCACTCCCTGGTGGTCTAGTGGTTAGGATTCGGCGCTCTCACTGCCGCGGCCCGGGTTCGATTCCCGGTCAGGGAAAGGGAGGTCTTCTGACTGTTTTTGACGAAAACACAGATTTATCAAACGTAAAAAAATCTTACACTTCAGAGCATCATTTCTCATATGAAATCGTCTTTAAGTAGACTTGAGAAGCTGTGAGTGGTCAAAACAGATCATGGAAATTGATAACAAAGGGTGAGATGTCTTTCTAAATGAATTTTTGCTACTAAAAGACTTGTGCTCTTGTAGAAAAGAGAATTTTGTCAGAACTATTCAGGCCATGTTTGATATCTGAATCATCAATGTCTTCTTTCGCACCAGTACAATTTATAATGGAGCCAGGAACTCTCAACATCTAGCTCCTCAAAATCATCTTTTTTTGGTGCCAGTACTATACATCAAGGAGGCAAAACTGCTGTGTGGTAAACTTGAAAACTGCTATACATGACCAATCTTCCTCTCCTTTCTTGTAAAACTGATTCCTAGTAGCCCTTTTCCTCATATTCCATTGCACTTCATTCAGAGAACTTCCTTTTCTATCATGGAGTGTTCACCTACTTCATCACTCCCTGGTGGTCTAGTGGTTAGGATTCGGCACTCTCACCGCCGCGGCCCGGGTTCGATTCCTGGTCAGGGAAAGGGAGGTATTCTGACTGTTTTTGACAAAAACACAGACTTATCAAACGTAAAAAAATCTTACACTTCAGAGCATCATTTCTCATATGAAATCGTCTTTAATTAGACTTGAGAAGCTGTGAGTGGTCAAAACAGATCATGGAAATTGATAACAAAGGGTGAGATGTCTTTCTAAATGAATTTTTGCTACTAAAAGACTTGTGCTCTTGTAGAAAAGAGAATTTTGTCAGAACTATTCAGGCCATGTTTGATATCTGAATCATCAATGTCTTCTTTCGCACCAGTACAATTTATAATGGAGCCAGGAACTCTCAACATCTAGCTCCTCAAAATCATCTTTTTTTGGTGCCAGTACTATACATCAAGGAGGCAAAACTGCTGTGTGGTAAACTTGAAAATTGCTATACATGATCAATCTTCCTCTCCTTTCTTGTAAAACTGATTCCTAGTAGCCCTTTTCCTCATATTCCATTGCACTTCATACAGAGAACTTCCTTTTCTATCATGGAGTGTTCACCTACTTCATCACTCCCTGGTGGTCTAGAGGTTAGGATTCGGCGCTCTCACCGCCGCGGCCCGTGTTCGATTCCCGGTCAGGGAAAGGGAGGTCTTCTGACTGTTTTTGACGAAAACACAGATTTATCAAAGTAAAAAAATCTTACACTTCAGAGCATCATTTCTCATATGAAATCGTCTTTAAGTAGACTTGAGAAGCTGTGAGTGGTCAAAACAGATCATGGAAATTGATAACAAAGGGTGAGATGTCTTTCTAAATGAATTTTTGCTACTAAAAGACTTGTGCTCTTGTAGAAAAGAGAATTTTGTCAGAACTATTCAGGCCATGTTTGATATCTGAATCATCAATGTCTTCTTTCGCACCAGTACAATTTATAATGGAGCCAGGAACTCTCAACATCTAGCTCCTCAAAATCATCTTTTTTTGGTGCCAGTACTATACATCAAGGAGGCAAAACTGCTGTGTGGTAAACTTGAAAACTGCTATACATGACCAATCTTCCTCTCCTTTCTTGTAAAACTGATTCCTAGTAGCCCTTTTCCTCATATTCCATTGCACTTCATTCAGAGAACTTCCTTTTCTATCATGGAGTGTTCACCTACTTCATCACTCCCTGGTGGTCTAGTGGTTAGGATTCGGCACTCTCACCGCCGCGGCCCGTGTTCGATTCCTGGTCAGGGAAAGGGAGGTATTCTGACTGTTTTTGACAAAAACACAGACTTATCAAACGTAAAAAAATCTTACACTTCAGAGCATCATTTCTCATATGAAATCGTCTTTAATTAGACTTGAGAAGCTGTGAGTGGTCAAAACAGATCATGGAAATTGATAACAAAGGGTGAGATGTCTTTCTAAATGAATTTTTGCTACTAAAAGACTTGTGCTCTTGTAGAAAAGAGAATTTTGTCAGAACTATTCAGGCCATGTTTGATATCTGAATCATCAATGTCTTCTTTCGCACCAGTACAATTTATAATGGAGCCAGGAACTCTCAACATCTAGCTCCTCAAAATCATCTTTTTTTGGTGCCAGTACTATACATCAAGGAGGCAAAACTGCTGTGTGGTAAACTTGAAAATTGCTATACATGATCAATCTTCCTCTCCTTTCTTGTAAAACTGATTCCTAGTAGCCCTTTTCCTCATATTCCATTGCACTTCATACAGAGAACTTCCTTTTCTATCATGGAGTGTTCACCTACTTCATCACTCCCTGGTGGTCTAGAGGTTAGGATTCGGCGCTCTCACCGCCGCGGCCCGGGTTCGATTCCCGGTCAGGGAAAGGGAGGTCTTCTGACTGTTTTTGACGAAAACACAGATTTATCAAACGTAAAAAAATCTTACACTTCAGAGCATCATTTCTCATATGAAATCGTCTTTAAGTAGACTTGAGAAGCTGTGAGTGGTCAAAACAGATCATGGAAATTGATAACAAAGGGTGAGATGTCTTTCTAAATGAATTTTTGCTACTAAAAGACTTGTGCTCTTGTAGAAAAGAGAATTTTGTCAGAACTATTCAGGCCATGTTTGATATCTGAATCATCAATGTCTTCTTTCGCACCAGTACAATTTATAATGGAGCCAGGAACTCTCAACATCTAGCTCCTCAAAATCATCTTTTTTTGGTGCCAGTACTATACATCAAGGAGGCAAAACTGCTGTGTGGTAAACTTGAAAATTGCTATACATGACCAATCTTCCTCTTCTTTCTTGTAAAACTGATTCCTAGTAGCCCTTTTCCTCATATTCCATTGCACTTCATTCAGAGAACTTCCTTTTCTATCATGGAGTGTTCACCTACTTCATCACTCCCTGGTGGTCTAGTGGTTAGGATTCGGCGCTCTAACCGCCGCGGCCCGGGTTCGATTGCCGGTCAGGGAAAGGGATGTCTTCTGACTGTTTTTGACAAAAACACAGACTTATCAAACGTAAAAAAAATCTTACACTTCAAAGCATCATTTCTCATATGAAATCGTCTTTAATTAGACTTGAGAAGCTGTGAGTGGTCAAAACAGATCATGGTAATTGATAACAAAGGGTGAGATGTCTTTCTAAATGAATTTTTGCTACTAAAAGACTTGTGCTCTTGTAGAAAAGAGAATTTTGTCAGAACTATTCAGGCCATGTTTGATATCTGAATCATCAATGTCTTCTTTCGCACCAGTACAATTTATAATGGAGCCAGGAACTCTCAACATCTAGCTCCTCAAAATCATCTTTTTTTGGTGCCAGTACTATACATCAAGGAGGCAAAACTGCTGTGTGGTAAACTTGAAAATTGCTATACATGACCAATCTTCCTCTCCTTTCTTGTAAAACTGATTCCTAGTAGCCCTTTTCCTCATATTCCATTGCACTTCATTCAGAGAACTTCCTTTTCTATCATGGAGTGTTCACCTACTTCATCACTCCCTGGTGGTCTAGTGGTTAGGATTCGGCGCTCTCACCGCCGCGGCCCGGGTTCGATTCCCGGTCAGGAAAAGGGAGGTATTCTGACTGTTTTTGACAAAAACACAGACTTATCAAACGTAAAAAAATCTTACACTTCAAAGCATCATTTCTCATATGAAATCGTCTTTAATTAGACTTGAGAAGCTGTGAGTGGTCAAAACAGATCATGGAAATTGATAACAAAGGGTGAGATGTCTTTCTAAATGAATTTTTGCTACTAAAAGACTTGTGCTCTTGTAGAAAAGAGAATTTTGTCAGAACTATTCAGGCCATGTTTGATATCTGAATCATCAATGTCTTCTTTCGCACCAGTACAATTTATAATGGAGCCAGGAACTCTCAACATCTAGCTCCTCAAAATCATCTTTTTTTGGTGCCAGTACTATACATCAAGGAGGCAAAACTGCTGTGTGGTAAACTTGAAAATTGCTATACATGATCAATCTTCCTCTCCTTTCTTGTAAAACTGATTCCTAGTAGCCCTTTTCCTCATATTCCATTGCACTTCATTCAGAGAACTTCCTTTTCTATCATGGAGTGTTCACCTACTTCATCACTCCCTGGTGGTCTAGAGGTTAGGATTCGGCGCTCTCACCGCCGCGGCCCGTGTTTGATTCCCGGTCAGGGAAAGGGAGGTCTTCTGACTGTTTTTGACGAAAACACAGATTTATCAAAGTAAAAAAATCTTACACTTCAGAGCATCATTTCTCATATGAAATCGTCTTTAAGTAGACTTGAGAAGCTGTGAGTGTTCAAAACAGATCATGGAAATTGATAACAAAGGGTGAGATGTCTTTCTAAATGAATTTTTGCTACTAAAAGACTTGTGCTCTTGTAGAAAAGAGAATTTTGTCAGAACTATTCAGGCCATGTTTGATATCTGAATCATCAATGTCTTCTTTCGCACCAGTACAATTTATAATGGAGCCAGGAACTCTCAACATCTAGCTCCTCAAAATCATCTTTTTTTGGTGCCAGTACTATACATCAAGGAGGCAAAACTGCTGTGTGGTAAACTTGAAAATTGCTATACATGACCAATCTTCCTCTCCTTTCTTGTAAAACTGATTCCTAGTAGCCCTTTTCCTCATATTCCATTGCACTTCATTCAGAGAACTTCCTTTTCTATCATGGAGTGTTCACCTACATCATCACTCCCTGGTGGTCTAGTGGTTAGATTCGGCGCTCTCACCGCCGCGGCCCGGGTTCGATTCCCGGTCAGGGAAAGGGAGGTCTTCTGACTGTTTTTGACGAAAACACAGATTTATCAAACGTAAAAAAATCTTACACTTCAGAGCATCATTTCTCATATGAAATCGTCTTTAAGTAGACTTGAGAAGCTGTGAGTGGTCAAAACAGATCATGGAAATTGATAACAAAGGGTGAGATGTCTTTCTAAATGAATTTTTGCTACTAAAAGACTTGTGCTCTTGTAGAAAAGAGAATTTTGTCAGAACTATTCAGGCCATGTTTGATATCTGAATCATCAATGTCTTCTTTCGCACCAGTACAATTTATAATGGAGCCAGGAACTCTCAACATCTAGCTCCTCAAAATCATCTTTTTTTGGTGCCAGTACTATACATCAAGGAGGCAAAACTGCTGTGTGGTAAACTTGAAAATTGCTATACATGACCAATCTTCCTCTTCTTTCTTGTAAAACTGATTCCTAGTAGCCCTTTTCCTCATATTCCATTGCACTTCATTCAGAGAACTTCCTTTTCTATCATGGAGTGTTCACCTACTTCATCACTCCCTGGTGGTCTAATGGTTAGGATTCGGCGCTCTAACCGCCGCGGCCCGGGTTCGATTGCCGGTCAGGGAAAGGGATGTCTTCTGACTGTTTTTGACAAAAACACAGACTTATCAAACGTAAAAAAAATCTTACACTTCAAAGCATCATTTCTCATATGAAATCGTCTTTAATTAGACTTGAGAAGCTGTGAGTGGTCAAAACAGATCATGGTAATTGATAACAAAGGGTGAGATGTCTTTCTAAATGAATTTTTGCTACTAAAAGACTTGTGCTCTTGTAGAAAAGAGAATTTTGTCAGAACTATTCAGGCCATGTTTGATATCTGAATCATCAATGTCTTCTTTCGCACCAGTACAATTTATAATGGAGCCAGGAACTCTCAACATCTAGCTCCTCAAAATCATCTTTTTTTGGTGCCAGTACTATACATCAAGGAGGCAAAACTGCTGTGTGGTAAACTTGAAAATTGCTATACATGATCAATCTTCCTCTCCTTTCTTGTAAAACTGATTCCTAGTAGCCCTTTTCCTCATATTCCATTGCACTTCATTCAGAGAACTTCCTTTTCTATCATGGAGTGTTCACCTACTTCATCACTCCCTGGTGGTCTAGTGGTTAGGATTCGGCGCTCTCACCGCCGCGGCCCGGGTTCGATTCCCGGTCAGGAAAAGGGAGGTATTCTGACTGTTTTTGACAAAAACACAGACTTATCAAACGTAAAAAAATCTTACACTTCAAAGCATCATTTCTCATATGAAATCGTCTTTAATTAGACTTGAGAAGCTGTGAGTGGTCAAAACAGATCATGGAAATTGATAACAAAGGGTGAGATGTCTTTCTAAATGAATTTTTGCTACTAAAAGACTTGTGCTCTTGTAGAAAAGAGAATTTTGTCAGAACTATTCAGGCCATGTTTGATATCTGAATCATCAATGTCTTCTTTCGCACCAGTACAATTTATAATGGAGCCAGGAACTCTCAACATCTAGCTCCTCAAAATCATCTTTTTTTGGTGCCAGTACTATACATCAAGGAGGCAAAACTGCTGTGTGGTAAACTTGAAAATTGCTATACATGATCAATCTTCCTCTCCTTTCTTGTAAAACTGATTCCTAGTAGCCCTTTTCCTCATATTCCATTGCACTTCATTCAGAGAACTTCCTTTTCTATCATGGAGTGTTCACCTACTTCATCACTCCCTGGTGGTCTAGAGGTTAGGATTCGGCGCTCTCACCGCCGCGGCCCGTGTTTGATTCCCGGTCAGGGAAAGGGAGGTCTTCTGACTGTTTTTGACGAAAACACAGATTTATCAAAGTAAAAAAATCTTACACTTCAGAGCATCATTTCTCATATGAAATCGTCTTTAAGTAGACTTGAGAAGCTGTGAGTGTTCAAAACAGATCATGGAAATTGATAACAAAGGGTGAGATGTCTTTCTAAATGAATTTTTGCTACTAAAAGACTTGTGCTCTTGTAGAAAAGAGAATTTTGTCAGAACTATTCAGGCCATGTTTGATATCTGAATCATCAATGTCTTCTTTCGCACCAGTACAATTTATAATGGAGCCAGGAACTCTCAACATCTAGCTCCTCAAAATCATCTTTTTTTGGTGCCAGTACTATACATCAAGGAGGCAAAACTGCTGTGTGGTAAACTTGAAAATTGCTATACATGACCAATCTTCCTCTCCTTTCTTGTAAAACTGATTCCTAGTAGCCCTTTTCCTCATATTCCATTGCACTTCATTCAGAGAACTTCCTTTTCTATCATGGAGTGTTCACCTACATCATCACTCCCTGGTGGTCTAGTGGTTAGATTCGGCGCTCTCACCGCCGCGGCCCGGGTTCGATTCCCGGTCAGGGAAAGGGAGGTCTTCTGACTGTTTTTGACAAAAACACAGACTTATCAAACGTAAAAAAATCTTACACTTCAAAGCATCATTTCTCATATGAAATCGTCTTTAATTAGACTTGAGAAGCTGTGAGTGGTCAAAACAGATCATGGAAATTGATAACAAAGGGTGAGATGTCTTTCTAAATGAATTTTTGCTACTAAAAGACTTGTGCTCTTGTAGAAAAGAGAATTTTGTCAGAACTATTCAGGCCATGTTTGATATCTGAATCATCAATGTCTTCTTTCGCACCAGTACAATTTATAATGGAGCCAGGAACTCTCAACATCTAGCTCCTCAAAATCATCTTTTTTTGGTGCCAGTACTATACATCAAGGAGGCAAAACTGCTGTGTGGTAAACTTGAAAATTGCTATACATGATCAATCTTCCTCTCCTTTCTTGTAAAACTGATTCCTAGTAGCCCTTTTCCTCATATTCCATTGCACTTCATACAGAGAACTTCCTTTTCTATCATGGAGTGTTTAACTACTTCATCACTCCCTGGTGGTCTAGAGGTTAGGATTCGGCGCTCTCACCGCCGCGGCCCGGGTTCGATTCCCGGTCAGGGAAAGGGAGGTCTTCTGACTGTTTGACGAAAACACAGATTTATCAAACGTAAAAAAATCTTACACTTCAGAGCATCATTTCTCATATGAAATCGTCTTTAAGTAGACTTGAGAAGCTGTGAGTGGTCAAAACAGATCATGGAAATTGATAACAAAGGGTGAGATGTCTTTCTAAATGAATTTTTGCTACTAAAAGACTTGTGCTCTTGTAGAAAAGAGAATTTTGTCAGAACTATTCAGGCCATGTTTGATATCTGAATCATCAATGTCTTCTTTCGCACCAGTACAATTTATAATGGAGCCAGGAACTCTCAACATCTAGCTCCTCAAAATCATCTTTTTTTGGTGCCAGTACTATACATCAAGGAGGCAAAACTGCTGTGTGGTAAACTTGAAAATTGCTATACATGACCAATCTTCCTCTTCTTTCTTGTAAAACTGATTCCTAGTAGCCCTTTTCCTCATATTCCATTGCACTTCATTCAGAGAACTTCCTTTTCTATCATGGAGTGTTCACCTACTTCATCACTCCCTGGTGGTCTAGTGGTTAGGATTCGGCGCTCTAACCGCCGCGGCCCGGGTTCGATTGCCGGTCAGGGAAAGGGATGTCTTCTGACTGTTTTTGACAAAAACACAGACTTATCAAACGTAAAAAAATCTTACACTTCAAAGCATCATTTCTCATATGAAATCGTCTTTAATTAGACTTGAGAAGCTGTGAGTGGTCAAAACAGATCATGGTAATTGATAACAAAGGGTGAGATGTCTTTCTAAATGAATTTTTGCTACTAAAAGACTTGTGCTCTTGTAGAAAAGAGAATTTTGTCAGAACTATTCAGGCCATGTTTGATATCTGAATCATCAATGTCTTCTTTCGCACCAGTACAATTTATAATGGAGCCAGGAACTCTCAACATCTAGCTCCTCAAAATCATCTTTTTTTGGTGCCAGTACTATACATCAAGGAGGCAAAACTGCTGTGTGGTAAACTTGAAAATTGCTATACATGACCAATCTTCCTCTCCTTTCTTGTAAAACTGATTCCTAGTAGCCCTTTTCCTCATATTCCATTGCACTTCATTCAGAGAACTTCCTTTTCTATCATGGAGTGTTCACCTACTTCATCACTCCCTGGTGGTCTAGTGGTTAGGATTCGGCGCTCTCACTGCCGCGGCCCGTGTTCGATTCCCGGTCAGGGAAAGGGAGGTCTTCTGACTGTTTTTGACGAAAACACAGATTTATCAAACGTAAAAAAATCTTACACTTCAGAGCATCATTTCTCATATGAAATCGTCTTTAAGTAGACTTGAGAAGCTGTGAGTGGTCAAAACACATCATGGAAATTGATAACAAAGGGTGAGATGTCTTTCTAAATGAATTTTTGCTACTAAAAGACTTGTGCTCTTGTAGAAAAGAGAATTTTGTCAGAACTATTCAGGCCATGTTTGATATCTGAATCATCAATGTCTTCTTTCGCACCAGTACAATTTATAATGGAGCCAGGAACTCTCAACATCTAGCTCCTCAAAATCATCTTTTTTTGGTGCCAGTACTATACATCAAGGAGGCAAAACTGCTGTGTGGTAAACTTGAAAACTGCTATACATGACCAATCTTCCTCTCCTTTCTTGTAAAACTGATTCCTAGTAGCCCTTTTCCTCATATTCCATTGCACTTCATTCAGAGAACTTCCTTTTCTATCATGGAGTGTTCACCTACTTCATCACTCCCTGGTGGTCTAGTGGTTAGGATTCGGCACTCTCACCGCCGCGGCCCGGGTTCGATTCCTGGTCAGGGAAAGGGAGGTATTCTGACTGTTTTTGACAAAAACACAGACTTATCAAACGTAAAAAAATCTTACACTTCAAAGCATCATTTCTCATATGAAATCGTCTTTAATTAGACTTGAGAAGCTGTGAGTGGTCAAAACAGATCATGGAAATTGATAACAAAGGGTGAGATGTCTTTCTAAATGAATTTTTGCTACTAAAAGACTTGTGCTCTTGTAGAAAAGAGAATTTTGTCAGAACTATTCAGGCCATGTTTGATATCTGAATCATCAATGTCTTCTTTCGCACCAGTACAATTTATAATGGAGCCAGGAACTCTCAACATCTAGCTCCTCAAAATCATCTTTTTTTGGTGCCAGTACTATACATCAAGGAGGCAAAACTGCTGTGTGGTAAACTTGAAAATTGCTATACATGATCAATCTTCCTCTCCTTTCTTGTAAAACTGATTCCTAGTAGCCCTTTTCCTCATATTCCATTGCACTTCATACAGAGAACTTCCTTTTCTATCATGGAGTGTTTAACTACTTCATCACTCCCTGGTGGTCTAGAGGTTAGGATTCGGCGCTCTCACCGCCGCGGCCCGGGTTCGATTCCCGGTCAGGGAAAGGGAGGTCTTCTGACTGTTTGACGAAAACACAGATTTATCAAACGTAAAAAAATCTTACACTTCAGAGCATCATTTCTCATATGAAATCGTCTTTAAGTAGACTTGAGAAGCTGTGAGTGGTCAAAACAGATCATGGAAATTGATAACAAAGGGTGAGATGTCTTTCTAAATGAATTTTTGCTACTAAAAGACTTGTGCTCTTGTAGAAAAGAGAATTTTGTCAGAACTATTCAGGCCATGTTTGATATCTGAATCATCAATGTCTTCTTTCGCACCAGTACAATTTATAATGGAGCCAGGAACTCTCAACATCTAGCTCCTCAAAATCATCTTTTTTTGGTGCCAGTACTATACATCAAGGAGGCAAAACTGCTGTGTGGTAAACTTGAAAATTGCTATACATGACCAATCTTCCTCTCCTTTCTTGTAAAACTGATTCCTAGTAGCCCTTTTCCTCATATTCCATTGCACTTCATTCAGAGAACTTCCTTTTCTATCATGGAGTGTTCACCTACTTCATCACTCCCTGGTGGTCTAGTGGTTAGGATTCGGCGCTCTCACCGCCGCGGCCCGGGTTCGATTCCCGGTCAGGAAAAGGGAGGTATTCTGACTGTTTTTGACAAAAACACAGACTTATCAAACGTAAAAAAATCTTACACTTCAAAGCATCATTTCTCATATGAAATCGTCTTTAATTAGACTTGAGAAGCTGTGAGTGGTCAAAACAGATCATGGAAATTGATAACAAAGGGTGAGATGTCTTTCTAAATGAATTTTTGCTACTAAAAGACTTGTGCTCTTGTAGAAAAGAGAATTTTGTCAGAACTATTCAGGCCATGTTTGATATCTGAATCATCAATGTCTTCTTTCGCACCAGTACAATTTATAATGGAGCCAGGAACTCTCAACATCTAGCTCCTCAAAATCATCTTTTTTTGGTGCCAGTACTATACATCAAGGAGGCAAAACTGCTGTGTGGTAAACTTGAAAATTGCTATACATGATCAATCTTCCTCTCCTTTCTTGTAAAACTGATTCCTAGTAGCCCTTTTCCTCATATTCCATTGCACTTCATTCAGAGAACTTCCTTTTCTATCATGGAGTGTTCACCTACTTCATCACTCCCTGGTGGTCTAGAGGTTAGGATTCGGCGCTCTCACCGCCGCGGCCCGTGTTTGATTCCCGGTCAGGGAAAGGGAGGTCTTCTGACTGTTTTTGACGAAAACACAGATTTATCAAAGTAAAAAAATCTTACACTTCAGAGCATCATTTCTCATATGAAATCGTCTTTAAGTAGACTTGAGAAGCTGTGAGTGTTCAAAACAGATCATGGAAATTGATAACAAAGGGTGAGATGTCTTTCTAAATGAATTTTTGCTACTAAAAGACTTGTGCTCTTGTAGAAAAGAGAATTTTGTCAGAACTATTCAGGCCATGTTTGATATCTGAATCATCAATGTCTTCTTTCGCACCAGTACAATTTATAATGGAGCCAGGAACTCTCAACATCTAGCTCCTCAAAATCATCTTTTTTTGGTGCCAGTACTATACATCAAGGAGGCAAAACTGCTGTGTGGTAAACTTGAAAATTGCTATACATGACCAATCTTCCTCTCCTTTCTTGTAAAACTGATTCCTAGTAGCCCTTTTCCTCATATTCCATTGCACTTCATTCAGAGAACTTCCTTTTCTATCATGGAGTGTTCACCTACATCATCACTCCCTGGTGGTCTAGTGGTTAGATTCGGCGCTCTCACCGCCGCGGCCCGGGTTCGATTCCCGGTCAGGGAAAGGGAGGTCTTCTGACTGTTTTTGACGAAAACACAGATTTATCAAACGTAAAAAAATCTTACACTTCAGAGCATCATTTCTCATATGAAATCGTCTTTAAGTAGACTTGAGAAGCTGTGAGTGGTCAAAACAGATCATGGAAATTGATAACAAAGGGTGAGATGTCTTTCTAAATGAATTTTTGCTACTAAAAGACTTGTGCTCTTGTAGAAAAGAGAATTTTGTCAGAACTATTCAGGCCATGTTTGATAACTGAATCATCAATGTCTTCTTTCGCACCAGTACAATTTATAATGGAGCCAGGAACTCTCAACATCTAGCTCCTCAAAATCATCTTTTTTTGGTGCCAGTACTATACATCAAGGAGGCAAAACTGCTGTGTGGTAAACTTGAAAATTGCTATACATGACCAATCTTCCTCTCCTTTCTTGTAAAACTGATTCCTAGTAGCCCTTTTCCTCATATTCCATTGCACTTCATTCAGAGAACTTCCTTTTCTATCATGGAGTGTTCACCTACTTCATCACTCCCTGGTGGTCTAGTGGTTAGGATTCGGCGCTCTCACTGCCGCGGCCCGTGTTCGATTCCCGGTCAGGGAAAGGGAGGTCTTCTGACTGTTTTTGACGAAAACACAGATTTATCAAACGTAAAAAAATCTTACACTTCAGAGCATCATTTCTCATATGAAATCGTCTTTAAGTAGACTTGAGAAGCTGTGAGTGGTCAAAACACATCATGGAAATTGATAACAAAGGGTGAGATGTCTTTCTAAATGAATTTTTGCTACTAAAAGACTTGTGCTCTTGTAGAAAAGAGAATTTTGTCAGAACTATTCAGGCCATGTTTGATATCTGAATCATCAATGTCTTCTTTCGCACCAGTACAATTTATAATGGAGCCAGGAACTCTCAACATCTAGCTCCTCAAAATCATCTTTTTTTGGTGCCAGTACTATACATCAAGGAGGCAAAACTGCTGTGTGGTAAACTTGAAAACTGCTATACATGACCAATCTTCCTCTCCTTTCTTGTAAAACTGATTCCTAGTAGCCCTTTTCCTCATATTCCATTGCACTTCATTCAGAGAACTTCCTTTTCTATCATGGAGTGTTCACCTACTTCATCACTCCCTGGTGGTCTAGTGGTTAGGATTCGGCACTCTCACCGCCGCGGCCCGGGTTCGATTCCTGGTCAGGGAAAGGGAGGTATTCTGACTGTTTTTGACAAAAACACAGACTTATCAAACGTAAAAAAATCTTACACTTCAAAGCATCATTTCTCATATGAAATCGTCTTTAATTAGACTTGAGAAGCTGTGAGTGGTCAAAACAGATCATGGAAATTGATAACAAAGGGTGAGATGTCTTTCTAAATGAATTTTTGCTACTAAAAGACTTGTGCTCTTGTAGAAAAGAGAATTTTGTCAGAACTATTCAGGCCATGTTTGATATCTGAATCATCAATGTCTTCTTTCGCACCAGTACAATTTATAATGGAGCCAGGAACTCTCAACATCTAGCTCCTCAAAATCATCTTTTTTTGGTGCCAGTACTATACATCAAGGAGGCAAAACTGCTGTGTGGTAAACTTGAAAATTGCTATACATGATCAATCTTCCTCTCCTTTCTTGTAAAACTGATTCCTAGTAGCCCTTTTCCTCATATTCCATTGCACTTCATACAGAGAACTTCCTTTTCTATCATGGAGTGTTTAACTACTTCATCACTCCCTGGTGGTCTAGAGGTTAGGATTCGGCGCTTTCACCGCCGCGGCCCGGGTTCGATTCCCGGTCAGGGAAAGGGAGGTCTTCTGACTGTTTGACGAAAACACAGATTTATCAAACGTAAAAAAATCTTACACTTCAGAGCATCATTTCTCATATGAAATCGTCTTTAAGTAGACTTGAGAAGCTGTGAGTGGTCAAAACAGATCATGGAAATTGATAACAAAGGGTGAGATGTCTTTCTAAATGAATTTTTGCTACTAAAAGACTTGTGCTCTTGTAGAAAAGAGAATTTTGTCAGAACTATTCAGGCCATGTTTGATATCTGAATCATCAATGTCTTCTTTCGCACCAGTACAATTTATAATGGAGCCAGGAACTCTCAACATCTAGCTCCTCAAAATCATCTTTTTTTGGTGCCAGTACTATACATCAAGGAGGCAAAACTGCTGTGTGGTAAACTTGAAAATTGCTATACATGACCAATCTTCCTCTTCTTTCTTGTAAAACTGATTCCTAGTAGCCCTTTTCCTCATATTCCATTGCACTTCATTCAGAGAACTTCCTTTTCTATCATGGAGTGTTCACCTACTTCATCACTCCCTGGTGGTCTAGTGGTTAGGATTCGGCGCTCTAACCGCCGCGGCCCGGGTTCGATTGCCGGTCAGGGAAAGGGATGTCTTCTGACTGTTTTTGACAAAAACACAGACTTATCAAACGTAAAAAAATCTTACACTTCAAAGCATCATTTCTCATATGAAATCGTCTTTAATTAGACTTGAGAAGCTGTGAGTGGTCAAAACAGATCATGGTAATTGATAACAAAGGGTGAGATGTCTTTCTAAATGAATTTTTGCTACTAAAAGACTTGTGCTCTTGTAGAAAAGAGAATTTTGTCAGAACTATTCAGGCCATGTTTGATATCTGAATCATCAATGTCTTCTTTCGCACCAGTACTATTTATAATGGAGCCAGGAACTCTCAACATCTAGCTCCTCAAAATCATCTTTTTTTGGTGCCAGTACTATACATCAAGGAGGCAAAACTGCTGTGTGGTAAACTTGAAAATTGCTATACATGACCAATCTTCCTCTCCTTTCTTGTAAAACTGATTCCTAGTAGCCCTTTTCCTCATATTCCATTGCACTTCATTCAGAGAACTTCCTTTTCTATCATGGAGTGTTCACCTACTTCATCACTCCCTGGTGGTCTAGTGGTTAGGATTCGGCGCTCTCACCGCCGCGGCCCGGGTTCGATTCCCGGTCAGGAAAAGGGAGGTATTCTGACTGTTTTTGACAAAAACACAGACTTATCAAACGTAAAAAAATCTTACACTTCAAAGCATCATTTCTCATATGAAATCGTCTTTAATTAGACTTGAGAAGCTGTGAGTGGTCAAAACAGATCATGGAAATTGATAACAAAGGGTGAGATGTCTTTCTAAATGAATTTTTGCTACTAAAAGACTTGTGCTCTTGTAGAAAAGAGAATTTTGTCAGAACTATTCAGGCCATGTTTGATATCTGAATCATCAATGTCTTCTTTCGCACCAGTACAATTTATAATGGAGCCAGGAACTCTCAACATCTAGCTCCTCAAAATCATCTTTTTTTGGTGCCAGTACTATACATCAAGGAGGCAAAACTGCTGTGTGGTAAACTTGAAAATTGCTATACATGATCAATCTTCCTCTCCTTTCTTGTAAAACTGATTCCTAGTAGCCCTTTTCCTCATATTCCATTGCACTTCATTCAGAGAACTTCCTTTTCTATCATGGAGTGTTCACCTACTTCATCACTCCCTGGTGGTCTAGAGGTTAGGATTCGGCGCTCTCACCGCCGCGGCCCGTGTTTGATTCCCGGTCAGGGAAAGGGAGGTCTTCTGACTGTTTTTGACGAAAACACAGATTTATCAAAGTAAAAAAATCTTACACTTCAGAGCATCATTTCTCATATGAAATCGTCTTTAAGTAGACTTGAGAAGCTGTGAGTGTTCAAAACAGATCATGGAAATTGATAACAAAGGGTGAGATGTCTTTCTAAATGAATTTTTGCTACTAAAAGACTTGTGCTCTTGTAGAAAAGAGAATTTTGTCAGAACTATTCAGGCCATGTTTGATATCTGAATCATCAATGTCTTCTTTCGCACCAGTACAATTTATAATGGAGCCAGGAACTCTCAACATCTAGCTCCTCAAAATCATCTTTTTTTGGTGCCAGTACTATACATCAAGGAGGCAAAACTGCTGTGTGGTAAACTTGAAAATTGCTATACATGACCAATCTTCCTCTCCTTTCTTGTAAAACTGATTCCTAGTAGCCCTTTTCCTCATATTCCATTGCACTTCATTCAGAGAACTTCCTTTTCTATCATGGAGTGTTCACCTACTTCATCACTCCCTGGTGGTCTAGTGGTTAGGATTCGGCGCTCTCACTGCCGCGGCCCGGGTTCGATTCCCGGTCAGGGAAAGGGAGGTCTTCTGACTGTTTTTGACGAAAACACAGATTTATCAAACGTAAAAAAATCTTACACTTCAGAGCATCATTTCTCATATGAAATCGTCTTTAAGTAGACTTGAGAAGCTGTGAGTGGTCAAAACACATCATGGAAATTGATAACAAAGGGTGAGATGTCTTTCTAAATGAATTTTTGCTACTAAAAGACTTGTGCTCTTGTAGAAAAGAGAATTTTGTCAGAACTATTCAGGCCATGTTTGATATCTGAATCATCAATGTCTTCTTTCGCACCAGTACAATTTATAATGGAGCCAGGAACTCTCAACATCTAGCTCCTCAAAATCATCTTTTTTTGGTGCCAGTACTATACATCAAGGAGGCAAAACTGCTGTGTGGTAAACTTGAAAATTGCTATACATGACCAATCTTCCTCTCCTTTCTTGTAAAACTGATTCCTAGTAGCCCTTTTCCTCATATTCCATTGCACTTCATTCAGAGAACTTCCTTTTCTATCATGGAGTGTTCACCTACTTCATCACTCCCTGGTGGTCTAGTGGTTAGGATTCGGCGCTCTCACTGCCGCGGCCCGGGTTCGATTCCCGGTCAGGGAAAGGGAGGTCTTCTGACTGTTTTTGACGAAAACACAGATTTATCAAACGTAAAAAAATCTTACACTTTAGAGCATCATTTCTCATATGAAATCGTCTTTAAGTAGACTTGAGAAGCTGTGAGTGGTCAAAACAGATCATGGAAATTGATAACAAAGGGTGAGATGTCTTTCTAAATGAATTTTTGCTACTAAAAGACTTGTGCTCTTGTAGAAAAGAGAATTTTGTCAGAACTATTCAGGCCATGTTTGATATCTGAATCATCAATGTCTTCTTTCGCACCAGTACAATTTATAATGGAGCCAGGAACTCTCAACATCTAGCTCCTCAAAATCATCTTTTTTTGGTGCCAGTACTATACATCAAGGAGGCAAAACTGCTGTGTGGTAAACTTGAAAATTGCTATACATGACCAATCTTCCTCTTCTTTCTTGTAAAACTGATTCCTAGTAGCCCTTTTCCTCATATTCCATTGCACTTCATTCAGAGAACTTCCTTTTCTATCATGGAGTGTTCACCTACTTCATCACTCCCTGGTGGTCTAGTGGTTAGGATTCGGCGCTCTCACCGCCGCGGCCCGGGTTCGATTGCCGGTCAGGGAAAGGGAGGTCTTCTGACTGTTTTTGACAAAAACACAGACTTATCAAACGTAAAAAAATCTTACACTTCAAAGCATCATTTCTCATATGAAATCGTCTTTAATTAGACTTGAGAAGCTGTGAGTGGTCAAAACAGATCATGGAAATTGATAACAAAGGGTGAGATGTCTTTCTAAATGAATTTTTGCTACTAAAAGACTTGTGCTCTTGTAGAAAAGAGAATTTTGTCAGAACTATTCAGGCCATGTTTGATATCTGAATCATCAATGTCTTCTTTCGCACCAGTACAATTTATAATGGAGCCAGGAACTCTCAACATCTAGCTCCTCAAAATCATCTTTTTTTGGTGCCAGTACTATACATCAAGGAGGCAAAACTGCTGTGTGGTAAACTTGAAAATTGCTATACATGACCAATCTTCCTCTTCTTTCTTGTAAAACTGATTCCTAGTAGCCCTTTTCCTCATATTCCATTGCACTTCATTCAGAGAACTTCCTTTTCTATCATGGAGTGTTCACCTACTTCATCACTCCCTGGTGGTCTAGTGGTTAGGATTCGGCGCTCTCACCGCCGCGGCCCGGGTTCGATTTCCGGTCAGGGAAAGCGAGGTCTTCTGACTGTTTTTGACAAAAACACAGACTTATCAAACGTAAAAAAATCTTACACTTCAGAGCATCATTTCTCATATGAAATCGTCTTTAAGTAGACTTGAGAAGCTGTGAGTGGTCAAAACAGATCATGGAAATTGATAACAAAGGGTGAGATGTCTTTCTAAATGAATTTTTGCTACTAAAAGACTTGTGCTCTTGTAGAAAAGAGAATTTTGTCAGAACTATTCAGGCCATGTTTGATATCTGAATCATCAATGTCTTCTTTCGCACCAGTACAATTTATAATGGAGCCAGGAACTCTCAACATCTAGCTCCTCAAAATCATCTTTTTTTGGTGCCAGTACTATACATCAAGGAGGCAAAACTGCTGTGTGGTAAACTTGAAAATTGCTATACATGACCAATCTTCCTCTCCTTTCTTGTAAAACTGATTCCTAGTAGCCCTTTTCCTCATATTCCATTGCACTTCATTCAGAGAACTTCCTTTTCTATCATGGAGTGTTCACCTACTTCATCACTCCCTGGTGGTCTAGTGGTTAGGATTCGGCGCTCTCACTGCCGCGGCCCGGGTTCGATTCCCGGTCAGGGAAAGGGAGGTCTTCTGACTGTTTTTGACGAAAACACAGATTTATCAAACGTAAAAAAATCTTACACTTCAGAGCATCATTTCTCATATGAAATCGTCTTTAAGTAGACTTGAGAAGCTGTGAGTGGTCAAAACAGATCATGGAAATTGATAACAAAGGGTGAGATGTCTTTCTAAATGAATTTTTGCTACTAAAAGACTTGTGCTCTTGTAGAAAAGAGAATTTTGTCAGAACTATTCAGGCCATGTTTGATATCTGAATCATCAATGTCTTCTTTCGCACCAGTACAATTTATAATGGAGCCAGGAACTCTCAACATCTAGCTCCTCAAAATCATCTTTTTTTGGTGCCAGTACTATACATCAAGGAGGCAAAACTGCTGTGTGGTAAACTTGAAAATTGCTATACATGATCAATCTTCCTCTCCTTTCTTGTAAAACTGATTCCTAGTAGCCCTTTTCCTCATATTCCATTGCACTTCATTCAGAGAACTTCCTTTTCTATCATGGAGTGTTCACCTACTTCATCACTCCCTGGTGGTCTAGTGGTTAGGATTCGGCGCTCTCACCGCCGCGGCCCGGGTTCGATTCCCGGTCAGGGAAAGCGAGGTCTTCTGACTGTTTTTGACAAAAACACAGATTTATCAAACGTAAAAAAATCTTACACTTCAGAGCATCATTTCTCATATGAAATCGTCTTTAAGTAGACTTGAGAAGCTGTGAGTGGTCAAAACAGATCATGGAAATTGATAACAAAGGGTGAGATGTCTTTCTAAATGAATTTTTGCTACTAAAAGACTTGTGCTCTTGTAGAAAAGAGAATTTTGTGAGAACTATTCAGGCCATGTTTGATATCTGAATCATCAATGTCTTCTTTCGCACCAGTACAATTTATAATGGAGCCAGGAACTCTCAACATCTAGCTCCTCAAAATCATCTTTTTTTGGTGCCAGTACTATACATCAAGGAGGCAAAACTGCTGTGTGGTAAACTTGAAAATTGCTATACATGATCAATCTTCCTCTCCTTTCTTGTAAAACTGATTCCTAGTAGCCCTTTTCCTCATATTCCATTGCACTTCATACAGAGAACTTCCTTTTCTATCATGGAGTGTTCAACTACTTCATCACTCCCTGGTGGTCTAGAGGTTAGGATTCGGCGCTCTCACCGCCGCGGCCCGGGTTCGATTCCCGGTCAGGGAAAGGGAGGTCTTCTGACTGTTTGACGAAAACACAGATTTATCAAACGTAAAAAAATCTTACACTTCAGAGCATCATTTCTCATATGAAATCGTCTTTAAGTAGACTTGAGAAGCTGTGAGTGGTCAAAACAGATCATGGAAATTGATAACAAAGGGTGAGATGTCTTTCTAAATGAATTTTTGCTACTAAAAGACTTGTGCTCTTGTAGAAAAGAGAATTTTGTCAGAACTATTCAGGCCATGTTTGATATCTGAATCATCAATGTCTTCTTTCGCACCAGTACAATTTATAATGGAGCCAGGAACTCTCAACATCTAGCTCCTCAAAATCATCTTTTTTTGGTGCCAGTACTATACATCAAGGAGGCAAAACTGCTGTGTGGTAAACTTGAAAATTGCTATACATGACCAATCTTCCTCTCCTTTCTTGTAAAACTGATTCCTAGTAGCCCTTTTCCTCATATTCCATTGCACTTCATTCAGAGAACTTCCTTTTCTATCATGGAGTGTTCACCTACTTCATCACTCCCTGGTGGTCTAGTGGTTAGGATTCGGCGCTCTCACCGCCGCGGCCCGTGTTCGATTCCCGGTCAGGGAAAGGGAGGTCTTCTGACTGTTTTTGACGAAAACACAGATTTATCAAAGTAAAAAAATCTTACACTTCAGAGCATCATTTCTCATATGAAATCGTCTTTAAGTAGACTTGAGAAGCTGTGAGTGGTCAAAACAGATCATGGAAATTGATAACAAAGGGTGAGATGTCTTTCTAAATGAATTTTTGCTACTAAAAGACTTGTGCTCTTGTAGAAAAGAGAATTTTGTCAGAACTATTCAGGCCATGTTTGATATCTGAATCATCAATGTCTTCTTTCGCACCAGTACAATTTATAATGGAGCCAGGAACTCTCAACATCTAGCTCCTCAAAATCATCTTTTTTTGGTGCCAGTACTATACATCAAGGAGGCAAAACTGCTGTGTGGTAAACTTGAAAATTGCTATACATGACCAATCTTCCTCTCCTTTCTTGTAAAACTGATTCCTAGTAGCCCTTTTCCTCATATTCCATTGCACTTCATTCAGAGAACTTCCTTTTCTATCATGGAGTGTTCACCTACTTCATCACTCCCTGGTGGTCTAGTGGTTAGGATTCGGCGCTCTCACTGCCGCGGCCCGGGTTCGATTCCCGGTCAGGGAAAGGGAGGTCTTCTGACTGTTTTTGACGAAAACACAGATTTATCAAACGTAAAAAAATCTTACACTTTAGAGCATCATTTCTCATATGAAATCGTCTTTAAGTAGACTTGAGAAGCTGTGAGTGGTCAAAACAGATCATGGAAATTGATAACAAAGGGTGAGATGTCTTTCTAAATGAATTTTTGCTACTAAAAGACTTGTGCTCTTGTAGAAAAGAGAATTTTGTCAGAACTATTCAGGCCATGTTTGATATCTGAATCATCAATGTCTTCTTTCGCACCAGTACAATTTATAATGGAGCCAGGAACTCTCAACATCTAGCTCCTCAAAATCATCTTTTTTTGGTGCCAGTACTATACATCAAGGAGGCAAAACTGCTGTGTGGTAAACTTGAAAATTGCTATACATGACCAATCTTCCTCTTCTTTCTTGTAAAACTGATTCCTAGTAGCCCTTTTCCTCATATTCCATTGCACTTCATTCAGAGAACTTCCTTTTCTATCATGGAGTGTTCACCTACTTCATCACTCCCTGGTGGTCTAGTGGTTAGGATTCGGCGCTCTCACCGCCGCGGCCCGGGTTCGATTGCCGGTCAGGGAAAGGGAGGTCTTCTGACTGCTTTTGACAAAAACACAGACTTATCAAACGTAAAAAAATCTTACACTTCAAAGCATCATTTCTCATATGAAATCGTCTTTAATTAGACTTGAGAAGCTGTGAGTGGTCAAAACAGATCATGGAAATTGATAACAAAGGGTGAGATGTCTTTCTAAATGAATTTTTGCTACTAAAAGACTTGTGCTCTTGTAGAAAAGAGAATTTTGTCAGAACTATTCAGGCCATGTTTGATATCTGAATCATCAATGTCTTCTTTCGCACCAGTACAATTTATAATGGAGCCAGGAACTCTCAACATCTAGCTCCTCAAAATCATCTTTTTTTGGTGCCAGTACTATACATCAAGGAGGCAAAACTGCTGTGTGGTAAACTTGAAAATTGCTATACATGACCAATCTTCCTCTTCTTTCTTGTAAAACTGATTCCTAGTAGCCCTTTTCCTCATATTCCATTGCACTTCATTCAGAGAACTTCCTTTTCTATCATGGAGTGTTCACCTACTTCATCACTCCCTGGTGGTCTAGTGGTTAGGATTCGGCGCTCTCACCGCCGCGGCCCGGGTTCGATTGCCGGTCAGGGAAAGGGAGGTCTTCTGACTGTTTTTGACAAAAACACAGACTTATCAAACGTAAAAAAATCTTACACTTCAAAGCATCATTTCTCATATGAAATCGTCTTTAATTAGACTTGAGAAGCTGTGAGTGGTCAAAACAGATCATGGAAATTGATAACAAAGGGTGAGATGTCTTTCTAAATGAATTTTTGCTACTAAAAGACTTGTGCTCTTGTAGAAAAGAGAATTTTGTCAGAACTATTCAGGCCATGTTTGATATCTGAATCATCAATGTCTTCTTTCGCACCAGTACAATTTATAATGGAGCCAGGAACTCTCAACATCTAGCTCCTCAAAATCATCTTTTTTTGGTGCCAGTACTATACATCAAGGAGGCAAAACTGCTGTGTGGTAAACTTGAAAATTGCTATACATGATCAATCTTCCTCTCCTTTCTTGTAAAACTGATTCCTAGTAGCCCTTTCCCTCATATTCCATTGCACTTCATTCAGAGAACTTCCTTTTCTATCATGGAGTGTTCACCTACTTCATCACTCCCTGGTGGTCTAGAGGTTAGGATTCGGCGCTCTCACCGCCGCGGCCCGGGTTCGATTCCCGGTCAGGGAAAGGGAGGTCTTCTGACTGTTTTTGACGAAAACACAGATTTATCAAACGTAAAAAAATCTTACACTTCAGAGCATCATTTCTCATATGAAATCGTCTTTAAGTAGACTTGAGAAGCTGTGAGTGGTCAAAACAGATCATGGAAATTGATAACAAAGGGTGAGATGTCTTTCTAAATGAATTTTTGCTACTAAAAGACTTGTGCTCTTGTAGAAAAGAGAATTTTGTCAGAACTATTCAGGCCATGTTTGATATCTGAATCATCAATGTCTTCTTTCGCACCAGTACAATTTATAATGGAGCCAGGAACTCTCAACATCTAGCTCCTCAAAATCATCTTTTTTTGGTGCCAGTACTATACATCAAGGAGGCAAAACTGCTGTGTGGTAAACTTGAAAATTGCTATACATGACCAATCTTCCTCTTCTTTCTTGTAAAACTGATTCCTAGTAGCCCTTTTCCTCATATTCCATTGCACTTCATTCAGAGAACTTCCTTTTCTATCATGGAGTGTTCACCTACTTCATCACTCCCTGGTGGTCTAGTGGTTAGGATTCGGCGCTCTCACCGCCGCGGCCCGGGTTCGATTGCCGGTCAGGGAAAGGGAGGTCTTCTGACTGTTTTTGACAAAAACACAGACTTATCAAACGTAAAAAAATCTTACACTTCAAAGCATCATTTCTCATATGAAATCGTCTTTAATTAGACTTGAGAAGCTGTGAGTGGTCAAAACAGATCATGGTAATTGATAACAAAGGGTGAGATGTCTTTCTAAATGAATTTTTGCTACTAAAAGACTTGTGCTCTTGTAGAAAAGAGAATTTTGTCAGAACTATTCAGGCCATGTTTGATATCTGAATCATCAATGTCTTCTTTCGCACCAGTACAATTTATAATGGAGCCAGGAACTCTCAACATCTAGCTCCTCAAAATCATCTTTTTTTGGTGCCAGTACTATACATCAAGGAGGCAAAACTGCTGTGTGGTAAACTTGAAAATTGGTATACATGACCAATCTTCCTCTCCTTTCTTGTAAAACTGATTCCTAGTAGCCCTTTTCCTCATATTCCATTGCACTTCATTCAGAGAACTTCCTTTTCTATCATGGAGTGTTCACCTACTTCATCACTCCCTGGTGGTCTAGTGGTTAGGATTCGGCGCTCTCACCGCCGCGGCCCGGGTTCGATTCCCGGTCAGGAAAAGGGAGGTATTCTGACTGTTTTTGACAAAAACACAGACTTATCAAACGTAAAAAAATCTTACACTTCTAAGCATCATTTCTCATATGAAATCGTCTTTAATTAGACTTGAGAAGCTGTGAGTGGTCAAAACAGATCATGGAAATTGATAACAAAGGGTGAGATGTCTTTCTAAATGAATTTTTGCTACTAAAAGACTTGTGCTCTTGTAGAAAAGAGAATTTTGTCAGAACTATTCAGGCCATGTTTGATATCTGAATCATCAATGTCTTCTTTCGCACCAGTACAATTTATAATGGAGCCAGGAACTCTCAACATCTAGCTCCTCAAAATCATCTTTTTTTGGTGCCAGTACTATACATCAAGGAGGCAAAACTGCTGTGTGGTAAACTTGAAAATTGCTATACATGACCAATCTTCCTCTCCTTTCTTGTAAAACTGATTCCTAGTAGCCCTTTTCCTCATATTCCATTGCACTTCATTCAGAGAACTTCCTTTTCTATCATGGAGTGTTCACCTACTTCATCACTCCCTGGTGGTCTAGTGGTTAGGATTCGGCGCTCTCACTGCCGCGGCCCGGGTTCGATTCCCGGTCAGGGAAAGGGAGGTCTTCTGACTGTTTTTGACGAAAACACAGATTTATCAAACGTAAAAAAATCTTACACTTCAGAGCATCATTTCTCATATGAAATCGTCTTTAAGTAGACTTGAGAAGCTGTGAGTGGTCAAAACAGATCATGGTGGTCTAGTGGTTAGGATTCGGCGCTCTCACCGCCGCGGACCGGGTTCGATTCCCGGTCAGGAAAAGGGAGGTCTTCTGACTGTTTTTGACGAAAACACAGATTTATCAAACGTAAAAAAATCTTACACTTCAGAGCATCATTTCTCATATGAATTCGTCTTTAAGTAGACTTGAGAAGCTGTGAGTGGTCAAAACAGATCATGGAAATTGATAACAAAGGGTGAGATGTCTTTCTAAATGAATTTTTGCTACTAAAAGACTTGTGCTCTTGTAGAAAAGAGAATTTTGTCAGAACTATTCAGGCCATGTTTGATATCTGAATCATCAATGTCTTCTTTCGCACCAGTACAATTTATAATGGAGCCAGGAACTCTCAACATCTAGCTCCTCAAAATCATCTTTTTTTGGTGCCAGTACTATACATCAAGGAGGCAAAACTGCTGTGTGGTAAACTTGAAAATTGCTATACATGACCAATCTTCCTCTTCTTTCTTGTAAAACTGATTCCTAGTAGCCCTTTTCCTCATATTCCATTGCACTTCATTCAGAGAACTTCCTTTTCTATCATGGAGTGTTCACCTACTTCATCACTCCCTGGTGGTCTAGTGGTTAGGATTCGGCGCTCTCATCGCCGCGGCCCGGGTTCGATTGCCGGTCAGGGAAAGGGAGGTCTTCTGACTGTTTTTGACAAAAACACAGACTTATCAAACGTAAAAAAATCTTACACTTCAAAGCATCATTTCTCATATGAAATCGTCTTTAATTAGACTTGAGAAGCTGTGAGTGGTCAAAACAGATCATGGTAATTGATAACAAAGGGTGAGATGTCTTTCTAAATGAATTTTTGCTACTAAAAGACTTGTGCTCTTGTAGAAAAGAGAATTTTGTCAGAACTATTCAGGCCATGTTTGATATCTGAATCATCAATGTCTTCTTTCGCACCAGTACAATTTATAATGGAGCCAGGAACTCTCAACATCTAGCTCCTCAAAATCATCTTTTTTTGGTGCCAGTACTATACATCAAGGAGGCAAAATTGCTGTGTGGTAAACTTGAAAATTGCTATACATGACCAATCTTCCTCTCCTTTCTTGTAAAACTGATTCCTAGTAGCCCTTTTCCTCATATTCCATTGCACTTCATTCAGAGAACTTCCTTTTCTATCATGGAGTGTTCACCTACTTCATCACTCCCTGGTGGTCTAGTGGTTAGGATTCGGCGCTCTCACCGCCGCGGCCCGGGTTCGATTCCCGGTCAGGAAAAGGGAGGTATTCTGACTGTTTTTGACAAAAACACAGACTTACCAAACGTAAAAAAATCTTACACTTCAAAGCATCATTTCTCATATGAAATCGTCTTTAATTAGACTTGAGAAGCTGTGAGTGGTCAAAACAGATCATGGAAATTGATAACAAAGGGTGAGATGTCTTTCTAAATGAATTTTTGCTACTAAAAGACTTGTGCTCTTGTAGAAAAGAGAATTTTGGCAGAACTATTCAGGCCATGTTTGATATCTGAATCATCAGTCTTCTTTCGCACCAGTACAATTTATAATGGAGCCAGGAACTCTCAACATCTAGCTCCTCAAAATCATCTTTTTTTGGTGCCAGTACTATACATCAAGGAGGCAAAACTGCTGTGTGGTAAACTTGAAAATTGCTATACATGACCAATCTTCCTCTCCTTTCTTGTAAAACTGATTCCTAGTAGCCCTTTTCCTCATATTCCATTGCACTTCATTCAGAGAACTTCCTTTTCTATCATGGAGTGTTCACCTACTTCATCACTCCCTGGTGGTCTAGTGGTTAGGATTCGGCGCTCTCACCGCCGCGGCCTGGGTTCGATTCCCAGTGAGGGAAAGCGAGGTCTTCTGACTGTTTTTGACAAAAACACAGATTTATCAAACGTAAAAAAATCTTACACTTCAGAGCATCATTTCTCATATGAAATCGTCTTTAAGTAGACTTGAGAAGCTGTGAGTGGTCAAAACAGATCATGGAAATTGATAACAAAGGGTGAGATGTCTTTCTAAATGAATTTTTGCTACTAAAAGACTTGTGCTCTTGTAGAAAAGAGAATTTTGTCAGAACTATTCAGGCCATGTTTGATATCTGAATCATCAATGTCTTCTTTCGCACCAGTACAATTTATAATGGAGCCAGGAACTCTCAACATCTAGCTCCTCAAAATCATCTTTTTTTGGTGCCAGTACTATACATCAAGGAGGCAAAACTGCTGTGTGGTAAACTTGAAAATTGCTATACATGACCAATCTTCCTCTCCTTTCTTGTAAAACTGATTCCTAGTAGCCCTTTTCCTCATATTCCATTGCACTTCATTCAGAGAACTTCCTTTTCTATCATGGAGTGTTCACCTACTTCATCACTCCCTGGTGGTCTAGTGGTTAGGATTCGGCGCTCTCACCGCCGCGGCCCGGGTTCGATTCCCGGTCAGGGAAAGGGAGGTCTTCTGACTGTTTTTGACAAAAACACAGACTTATCAAACGTAAAAAAATCTTACACTTCAAAGCATCATTTCTCATATGAAATCGTCTTTAATTAGACTTGAGAAGCTGTGAGTGGTCAAAACAGATCATGGTAATTGATAACAAAGGGTGAGATGTCTTTCTAAATGAATTTTTGCTACTAAAAGACTTGTGCTCTTGTAGAAAAGAGAATTTTGTCAGAACTATTCAGGCCATGTTTGATATCTGAATCATCAATGTCTTCTTTCGCACCAGTACAATTTATAATGGAGCCAGGAACTCTCAACATCTAGCTCCTCAAAATCATCTTTTTTTGGTGCCAGTACTATACATCAAGGAGGCAAAATTGCTGTGTGGTAAACTTGAAAATTGCTATACATGACCAATCTTCCTCTCCTTTCTTGTAAAACTGATTCCTAGTAGCCCTTTTCCTCATATTCCATTGCACTTCATTCAGAGAACTTCCTTTTCTATCATGGAGTGTTCACCTACTTCATCACTCCCTGGTGGTCTAGTGGTTAGGATTCGGCGCTCTCACCGCCGCGGCCCGGGTTCGATTCCCGGTCAGGAAAAGGGAGGTATTCTGACTGTTTTTGACAAAAACACAGACTTACCAAACGTAAAAAAATCTTACACTTCAAAGCATCATTTCTCATATGAAATCGTCTTTAATTAGACTTGAGAAGCTGTGAGTGGTCAAAACAGATCATGGAAATTGATAACAAAGGGTGAGATGTCTTTCTAAATGAATTTTTGCTACTAAAAGACTTGTGCTCTTGTAGAAAAGAGAATTTTGGCAGAACTATTCAGGCCATGTTTGATATCTGAATCATCAATGTCTTCTTTCGCACCAGTACAATTTATAATGGAGCCAGGAACTCTCAACATCTAGCTCCTCAAAATCATCTTTTTTTGGTGCCAGTACTATACATCAAGGAGGCAAAACTGCTGTGTGGTAAACTTGAAAATTGCTATACATGACCAATCTTCCTCTCCTTTCTTGTAAAACTGATTCCTAGTAGCCCTTTTCCTCATATTCCATTGCACTTCATTCAGAGAACTTCCTTTTCTATCATGGAGTGTTCACCTACTTCATCACTCCGTGGTGGTCTAGTGGTTAGGATTCGGCGCTCTCACCGCCGCGGCCTGGGTTCGATTCCCAGTGAGGGAAAGCGAGGTCTTCTGACTGTTTTTGACAAAAACACAGATTTATCAAACGTAAAAAAATCTTACACTTCAGAGCATCATTTCTCATATGAAATCGTCTTTAAGTAGACTTGAGAAGCTGTGAGTGGTCAAAACAGATCATGGAAATTGATAACAAAGGGTGAGATGTCTTTCTAAATGAATTTTTGCTACTAAAAGACTTGTGCTCTTGTAGAAAAGAGAATTTTGTCAGAACTATTCAGGCCATGTTTGATATCTGAATCATCAATGTCTTCTTTCGCACCAGTACAATTTATAATGGAGCCAGGAACTCTCAACATCTAGCTCCTCAAAATCATCTTTTTTTGGTGCCAGTACTATACATCAAGGAGGCAAAACTGCTGTGTGGTAAACTTGAAAATTGCTATACATGACCAATCTTCCTCTCCTTTCTTGTAAAACTGATTCCTAGTAGCCCTTTTCCTCATATTCCATTGCACTTCATACAGAGAACTTCCTTTTCTATCATGGAGTGTTCACCTACTTCATCACTCCCTGGTGGTCTAGTGGTTAGGATTCGGCGCTCTCACCGCCGCGGCCGGGGTTCGATTCCCGGTCAGGGAAAGGGAGGTCTTCTGACTGTTTTTGACAAAAACACAGACTTATCAAACGTAAAAAAATCTTACACTTCAAAGCATCATTTCTCATATGAAATCGTCTTTAATTAGACTTGAGAAGCTGTGAGTGGTCAAAACAGATCATGGTAATTGATAACAAAGGGTGAGATGTCTTTCTAAATGAATTTTTGCTACTAAAAGACTTGTGCTCTTGTAGAAAAGAGAATTTTGTCAGAACTATTCAGGCCATGTTTGATATCTGAATCATCAATGTCTTCTTTCGCACCAGTACAATTTATAATGGAGCCAGGAACTCTCAACATCTAGCTCCTCAAAATCATCTTTTTTTGGTGCCAGTACTATACATCAAGGAGGCAAAACTGCTGTGTGGTAAACTTGAAAATTGCTATACATGATCAATCTTCCTCTCCTTTCTTGTAAAACTGATTCCTAGTAGCCCTTTTCCTCATATTCCATTGCACTTCATTCAGAGAACTTCCTTTTCTATCATGGAGTGTTCACCTACTTCATCACTCCCTGGTGGTCTAGTGGTTAGGATTCGGCGCTCTCACCGCCGCGGCCCGGGTTCGATTCCCGGTCAGGGAAAGCGAGGTCTTCTGACTGTTTTTGACAAAAACACAGACTTATCAAACGTAAAAAAATCTTACACTTCAAAGCATCATTTCTCATATGAAATCGTCTTTAATTAGACTTGAGAAGCTGTGAGTGGTCAAAACAGATCATGGAAATTGATAACAAAGGGTGAGATGTCTTTCTAAATGAATTTTTGCTACTAAAAGACTTGTGCTCTTGTAGAAAAGAGAATTTTGTCAGAACTATTCAGGCCATGTTTGATATCTGAATCATCAATGTCTTCTTTCGCACCAGTACAATTTATAATGGAGCCAGGAACTCTCAACATCTAGCTCCTCAAAATCATCTTTTTTTGGTGCCAGTACTATACATCAAGGAGGCAAAACTGCTGTGTGGTAAACTTGAAAATTGCTATACATGACCAATCTTCCTCTCCTTTCTTGTAAAACTGATTCCTAGTAGCCCTTTTCCTCATATTCCATTGCACTTCATTCAGAGAACTTCCTTTTCTATCATGGAGTGTTCACCTACTTCATCACTCCCTGGTGGTCTAGTGGTTAGATTCGGCGCTCTCACCGCCGCGGCCCGGGTTCGATTCCCGGTCAGGGAAAGGGAGGTATTCTGACTGTTTTTGACAAAAACACAGACTTATCAAACGTAAAAAAATCTTACACTTCAAAGCATCATTTCTCATATGAAATCGTCTTTAATTAGACTTGAGAAGCTGTGAGTGGTCAAAACAGATCATGGAAATTGATAACAAAGGGTGAGATGTCTTTCTAAATGAATTTTTGCTACTAAAAGACTTGTGCTCTTGTAGAAAAGAGAATTTTGTCAGAACTATTCAGGCCATGTTTGATATCTGAATCATCAATGTCTTCTTTCGCACCAGTACAATTTATAATGGAGCCAGGAACTCTCAACATCTAGCTCCTCAAAATCATCTTTTTTTGGTGCCAGTACTATACATCAAGGAGGCAAAACTGCTGTGTGGTAAACTTGAAAATTGCTATACATGATCAATCTTCCTCTCCTTTCTTGTAAAACTGATTCCTAGTAGCCCTTTTCCTCATATTCCATTGCACTTCATTCAGAGAACTTCCTTTTCTATCATGGAGTGTTCACCTACTTCATCACTCCCTGGTGGTCTAGAGGTTAGGATTCGGCGCTCTCACCGCTGCGGCCCGGGTTCGATTCCCGGTCAGGGAAAGGGAGGTCTTCTGACTGTTTTTGACGAAAACACAGATTTATCAAACGTAAAAAAATCTTACACTTCAGAGCATCATTTCTCATATGAAATCGTCTTTAAGTAGACTTGAGAAGCTGTGAGTGGTCAAAACAGATCATGGAAATTGATAACAAAGGGTGAGATGTCTTTCTAAATGAATTTTTGCTACTAAAAGACTTGTGCTCTTGTAGAAAAGAGAATTTTGTCAGAACTATTCAGGCCATGTTTGATATCTGAATCATCAATGTCTTCTTTCGCACCAGTACAATTTATAATGGAGCCAGGAACTCTCAACATCTAGCTCCTCAAAATCATCTTTTTTTGGTGCCAGTACTATACATCAAGGAGGCAAAACTGCTGTGTGGTAAACTTGAAAATTGCTATACATGACCAATCTTCCTCTTCTTTCTTGTAAAACTGATTCCTAGTAGCCCTTTTCCTCATATTCCATTGCACTTCATTCAGAGAACTTCCTTTTCTATCATGGAGTGTTCACCTACTTCATCACTCCCTGGTGGTCTAGTGGTTAGGATTCGGCGCTCTCACCGCCGCGGCCCGGGTTCGATTTCCGGTCAGGGAAAGCGAGGTCTTCTGACTGTTTTTGACAAAAACACAGACTTATCAAACGTAAAAAAATCTTACACTTCAGAGCATCATTTCTCATATGAAATCGTCTTTAAGTAGACTTGAGAAGCTGTGAGTGGTCAAAACAGATCATGGAAATTGATAACAAAGGGTGAGATGTCTTTCTAAATGAATTTTTGCTACTAAAAGACTTGTGCTCTTGTAGAAAAGAGAATTTTGTCAGAACTATTCAGGCCATGTTTGATATCTGAATCATCAATGTCTTCTTTCGCACCAGTACAATTTATAATGGAGCCAGGAACTCTCAACATCTAGCTCCTCAAAATCATCTTTTTTTGGTGCCAGTACTATACATCAAGGAGGCAAAACTGCTGTGTGGTAAACTTGAAAATTGCTATACATGATCAATCTTCCTCTCCTTTCTTGTAAAACTGATTCCTAGTAGCCCTTTTCCTCATATTCCATTGCACTTCATTCAGAGAACTTCCTTTTCTATCATGGAGTGTTCACCTACTTCATCACTCCCTGGTGGTCTAGTGGTTAGGATTCGGCGCTCTCACCGCCGCGGCCCGTGTTCGATTCCCGGTCAGGGAAAGGGAGGTCTTCTGACTGTTTTTGACGAAAACACAGATTTATCAAAGTAAAAAAATCTTACACTTCAGAGCATCATTTCTCATATGAAATCGTCTTTAAGTAGACTTGAGAAGCTGTGAGTGGTCAAAACAGATCATGGAAATTGATAACAAAGGGTGAGATGTCTTTCTAAATGAATTTTTGCTACTAAAAGACTTGTGCTCTTGTAGAAAAGAGAATTTTGTCAGAACTATTCAGGCCATGTTTGATATCTGAATCATCAATGTCTTCTTTCGCACCAGTACAATTTATAATGGAGCCAGGAACTCTCAACATCTAGCTCCTCAAAATCATCTTTTTTTGGTGCCAGTACTATACATCAAGGAGGCAAAACTGCTGTGTGGTAAACTTGAAAATTGCTATACATGACCAATCTTCCTCTTCTTTCTTGTAAAACTGATTCCTAGTAGCCCTTTTCCTCATATTCCATTGCACTTCATTCAGAGAACTTCCTTTTCTATCATGGAGTGTTCACCTACTTCATCACTCCCTGGTGGTCTAGTGGTTAGGATTCGGCGCTCTCACCGCCGCGGCCCGGGTTCGATTTCCGGTCAGGGAAAGCGAGGTCTTCTGACTGTTTTTGACAAAAACACAGACTTATCAAACGTAAAAAAATCTTACACTTCAGAGCATCATTTCTCATATGAAATCGTCTTTAAGTAGACTTGAGAAGCTGTGAGTGGTCAAAACAGATCATGGAAATTGATAACAAAGGGTGAGATGTCTTTCTAAATGAATTTTTGCTACTAAAAGACTTGTGCTCTTGTAGAAAAGAGAATTTTGTCAGAACTATTCAGGCCATGTTTGATATCTGAATCATCAATGTCTTCTTTCGCACCAGTACAATTTATAATGGAGCCAGGAACTCTCAACATCTAGCTCCTCAAAATCATCTTTTTTTGGTGCCAGTACTATACATCAAGGAGGCAAAACTGCTGTGTGGTAAACTTGAAAATTGCTATACATGACCAATCTTCCTCTCCTTTCTTGTAAAACTGATTCCTAGTAGCCCTTTTCCTCATATTCCATTGCACTTCATTCAGAGAACTTCCTTTTCTATCATGGAGTGTTCACCTACTTCATCACTCCCTGGTGGTCTAGTGGTTAGGATTCGGCGCTCTCACTGCCGCGGCCCGGGTTCGATTCCCGGTCAGGGAAAGGGAGGTCTTCTGACTGTTTTTGACGAAAACACAGATTTATCAAACGTAAAAAAATCTTACACTTCAGAGCATCATTTCTCATATGAAATCGTCTTTAAGTAGACTTGAGAAGCTGTGAGTGGTCAAAACAGATCATGGAAATTGATAACAAAGGGTGAGATGTCTTTCTAAATGAATTTTTGCTACTAAAAGACTTGTGCTCTTGTAGAAAAGAGAATTTTGTCAGAACTATTCAGGCCATGTTTGATATCTGAATCATCAATGTCTTCTTTCGCACCAGTACAATTTATAATGGAGCCAGGAACTCTCAACATCTAGCTCCTCAAAATCATCTTTTTTTGGTGCCAGTACTATACATCAAGGAGGCAAAACTGCTGTGTGGTAAACTTGAAAATTGCTATACATGACCAATCTTCCTCTTCTTTCTTGTAAAACTGATTCCTAGTAGCCCTTTTCCTCATATTCCATTGCACTTCATTCAGAGAACTTCCTTTTCTATCATGGAGTGTTCACCTACTTCATCACTCCCTGGTGGTCTAGTGGTTAGGATTCGGCGCTCTCACCGCCGCGGCCCGGGTTCGATTGCCGGTCAGGGAAAGGGAGGTCTTCTGACTGTTTTTGACAAAAACACAGACTTATCAAACGTAAAAAAATCTTACACTTCAAAGCATCATTTCTCATATGAAATCGTCTTTAATTAGACTTGAGAAGCTGTGAGTGGTCAAAACAGATCATGGTAATTGATAACAAAGGGTGAGATGTCTTTCTAAATGAATTTTTGCTACTAAAAGACTTGTGCTCTTGTAGAAAAGAGAATTTTGTCAGAACTATTCAGGCCATGTTTGATATCTGAATCATCAATGTCTTCTTTCGCACCAGTACAATTTATAATGGAGCCAGGAACTCTCAACATCTAGCTCCTCAAAATCATCTTTTTTTGGTGCCAGTACTATACATCAAGGAGGCAAAACTGCTGTGTGGTAAACTTGAAAATTGGTATACATGACCAATCTTCCTCTCCTTTCTTGTAAAACTGATTCCTAGTAGCCCTTTTCCTCATATTCCATTGCACTTCATTCAGAGAACTTCCTTTTCTATCATGGAGTGTTCACCTACTTCATCACTCCCTGGTGGTCTAGTGGTTAGGATTCGGCGCTCTCACCGCCGCGGCCCGGGTTCGATTCCCGGTCAGGGAAAGCGAGGTCTTCTGACTGTTTTTGACAAAAACACAGATTTATCAAACGTAAAAAAATCTTACACTTCAGAGCATCATTTCTCATATGAAATCGTCTTTAATTAGACTTGAGAAGCTGTGAGTGGTCAAAACAGATCATGGAAATTGATAACAAAGGGTGAGATGTCTTTCTAAATGAATTTTTGCTACTAAAAGACTTGTGCTCTTGTAGAAAAGAGAATTTTGTCAGAACTATTCAGGCCATGTTTGATATCTGAATCATCAATGTCTTCTTTCGCACCAGTACAATTTATAATGGAGCCAGGAACTCTCAACATCTAGCTCCTCAAAATCATCTTTTTTTGGTGCCAGTACTATACATCAAGGAGGCAAAACTGCTGTGTGGTAAACTTGAAAATTGCTATACATGATCAATCTTCCTCTCCTTTCTTGTAAAACTGATTCCTAGTAGCCCTTTTCCTCATATTCCATTGCACTTCATACAGAGAACTTCCTTTTCTATCATGGAGTGTTCAACTACTTCATCACTCCCTGGTGGTCTAGAGGTTAGGATTCGGCGCTCTCACCGCCGCGGCCCGGGTTCGATTCCCGGTCAGGGAAAGGGAGGTCTTCTGACTGTTTGACGAAAACACAGATTTATCAAACGTAAAAAAATCTTACACTTCAGAGCATCATTTCTCATATGAAATCGTCTTTAAGTAGACTTGAGAAGCTGTGAGTGGTCAAAACAGATCATGGAAATTGATAACAAAGGGTGAGATGTCTTTCTAAATGAATTTTTGCTACTAAAAGACTTGTGCTCTTGTAGAAAAGAGAATTTTGTCAGAACTATTCAGGCCATGTTTGATATCTGAATCATCAATGTCTTCTTTCGCACCAGTACAATTTATAATGGAGCCAGGAACTCTCAACATCTAGCTCCTCAAAATCATCTTTTTTTGGTGCCAGTACTATACATCAAGGAGGCAAAACTGCTGTGTGGTAAACTTGAAAATTGCTATACATGACCAATCTTCCTCTTCTTTCTTGTAAAACTGATTCCTAGTAGCCCTTTTCCTCATATTCCATTGCACTTCATTCAGAGAACTTCCTTTTCTATCATGGAGTGTTCACCTACTTCATCACTCCCTGGTGGTCTAGTGGTTAGGATTCGGCGCTCTCACCGCCGCGGCCCGTGTTCGATTCCCGGTCAGGGAAAGGGAGGTCTTCTGACTGTTTTTGACGAAAACACAGATTTATCAAAGTAAAAAAATCTTACACTTCAGAGCATCATTTCTCATATGAAATCGTCTTTAAGTAGACTTGAGAAGCTGTGAGTGGTCAAAACAGATCATGGAAATTGATAACAAAGGGTGAGATGTCTTTCTAAATGAATTTTTGCTACTAAAAGACTTGTGCTCTTGTAGAAAAGAGAATTTTGTCAGAACTATTCAGGCCATGTTTGATATCTGAATCATCAATGTCTTCTTTCGCACCAGTACAATTTATAATGGAGCCAGGAACTCTCAACATCTAGCTCCTCAAAATCATCTTTTTTTGGTGCCAGTACTATACATCAAGGAGGCAAAACTGCTGTGTGGTAAACTTGAAAATTGCTATACATGACCAATCTTCCTCTCCTTTCTTGTAAAACTGATTCCTAGTAGCCCTTTTCCTCATATTCCATTGCACTTCATTCAGAGAACTTCCTTTTCTATCATGGAGTGTTCACCTACTTCATCACTCCCTGGTGGTCTAGTGGTTAGGATTCGGCGCTCTCACTGCCGCGGCCCGGGTTCGATTCCCGGTCAGGGAAAGGGAGGTCTTCTGACTGTTTTTGACGAAAACACAGATTTATCAAACGTAAAAAAATCTTACACTTTAGAGCATCATTTCTCATATGAAATCGTCTTTAAGTAGACTTGAGAAGCTGTGAGTGGTCAAAACAGATCATGGAAATTGATAACAAAGGGTGAGATGTCTTTCTAAATGAATTTTTGCTACTAAAAGACTTGTGCTCTTGTAGAAAAGAGAATTTTGTCAGAACTATTCAGGCCATGTTTGATATCTGAATCATCAATGTCTTCTTTCGCACCAGTACAATTTATAATGGAGCCAGGAACTCTCAACATCTAGCTCCTCAAAATCATCTTTTTTTGGTGCCAGTACTATACATCAAGGAGGCAAAACTGCTGTGTGGTAAACTTGAAAATTGGTATACATGACCAATCTTCCTCTCCTTTCTTGTAAAACTGATTCCTAGTAGCCCTTTTCCTCATATTCCATTGCACTTCATTCAGAGAACTTCCTTTTCTATCATGGAGTGTTCACCTACTTCATCACTCCCTGGTGGTCTAGTGGTTAGGATTCGGCGCTCTCACCGCCGCGGCCCGGGTTCGATTCCCGGTCAGGAAAAGGGAGGTATTCTGACTGTTTTTGACAAAAACACAGACTTATCAAACGTAAAAAAATCTTACACTTCTAAGCATCATTTCTCATATGAAATCGTCTTTAATTAGACTTGAGAAGCTGTGAGTGGTCAAAACAGATCATGGAAATTGATAACAAAGGGTGAGATGTCTTTCTAAATGAATTTTTGCTACTAAAAGACTTGTGCTCTTGTAGAAAAGAGAATTTTGTCAGAACTATTCAGGCCATGTTTGATATCTGAATCATCAATGTCTTCTTTCGCACCAGTACAATTTATAATGGAGCCAGGAACTCTCAACATCTAGCTCCTCAAAATCATCTTTTTTTGGTGCCAGTACTATACATCAAGGAGGCAAAACTGCTGTGTGGTAAACTTGAAAATTGCTATACATGACCAATCTTCCTCTCCTTTCTTGTAAAACTGATTCCTAGTAGCCCTTTTCCTCATATTCCATTGCACTTCATTCAGAGAACTTCCTTTTCTATCATGGAGTGTTCACCTACTTCATCACTCCCTGGTGGTCTAGTGGTTAGGATTCGGCGCTCTCACTGCCGCGGCCCGGGTTCGATTCCCGGTCAGGGAAAGGGAGGTCTTCTGACTGTTTTTGACGAAAACACAGATTTATCAAACGTAAAAAAATCTTACACTTCAGAGCATCATTTCTCATATGAAATCGTCTTTAAGTAGACTTGAGAAGCTGTGAGTGGTCAAAACAGATCATGGTGGTCTAGTGGTTAGGATTCGGCGCTCTCACCGCCGCGGACCGGGTTCGATTCCCGGTCAGGAAAAGGGAGGTCTTCTGACTGTTTTTGACGAAAACACAGATTTATCAAACGTAAAAAAATCTTACACTTCAGAGCATCATTTCTCATATGAATTCGTCTTTAAGTAGACTTGAGAAGCTGTGAGTGGTCAAAACAGATCATGGAAATTGATAACAAAGGGTGAGATGTCTTTCTAAATGAATTTTTGCTACTAAAAGACTTGTGCTCTTGTAGAAAAGAGAATTTTGTCAGAACTATTCAGGCCATGTTTGATATCTGAATCATCAATGTCTTCTTTCGCACCAGTACAATTTATAATGGAGCCAGGAACTCTCAACATCTAGCTCCTCAAAATCATCTTTTTTTGGTGCCAGTACTATACATCAAGGAGGCAAAACTGCTGTGTGGTAAACTTGAAAATTGCTATACATGACCAATCTTCCTCTTCTTTCTTGTAAAACTGATTCCTAGTAGCCCTTTTCCTCATATTCCATTGCACTTCATTCAGAGAACTTCCTTTTCTATCATGGAGTGTTCACCTACTTCATCACTCCCTGGTGGTCTAGTGGTTAGGATTCGGCGCTCTCATCGCCGCGGCCCGGGTTCGATTGCCGGTCAGGGAAAGGGAGGTCTTCTGACTGTTTTTGACAAAAACACAGACTTATCAAACGTAAAAAAATCTTACACTTCAAAGCATCATTTCTCATATGAAATCGTCTTTAATTAGACTTGAGAAGCTGTGAGTGGTCAAAACAGATCATGGTAATTGATAACAAAGGGTGAGATGTCTTTCTAAATGAATTTTTGCTACTAAAAGACTTGTGCTCTTGTAGAAAAGAGAATTTTGTCAGAACTATTCAGGCCATGTTTGATATCTGAATCATCAATGTCTTCTTTCGCACCAGTACAATTTATAATGGAGCCAGGAACTCTCAACATCTAGCTCCTCAAAATCATCTTTTTTTGGTGCCAGTACTATACATCAAGGAGGCAAAATTGCTGTGTGGTAAACTTGAAAATTGCTATACATGACCAATCTTCCTCTCCTTTCTTGTAAAACTGATTCCTAGTAGCCCTTTTCCTCATATTCCATTGCACTTCATTCAGAGAACTTCCTTTTCTATCATGGAGTGTTCACCTACTTCATCACTCCCTGGTGGTCTAGTGGTTAGGATTCGGCGCTCTCACCGCCGCGGCCCGGGTTCGATTCCCGGTCAGGAAAAGGGAGGTATTCTGACTGTTTTTGACAAAAACACAGACTTACCAAACGTAAAAAAATCTTACACTTCAAAGCATCATTTCTCATATGAAATCGTCTTTAATTAGACTTGAGAAGCTGTGAGTGGTCAAAACAGATCATGGAAATTGATAACAAAGGGTGAGATGTCTTTCTAAATGAATTTTTGCTACTAAAAGACTTGTGCTCTTGTAGAAAAGAGAATTTTGGCAGAACTATTCAGGCCATGTTTGATATCTGAATCATCAGTCTTCTTTCGCACCAGTACAATTTATAATGGAGCCAGGAACTCTCAACATCTAGCTCCTCAAAATCATCTTTTTTTGGTGCCAGTACTATACATCAAGGAGGCAAAACTGCTGTGTGGTAAACTTGAAAATTGCTATACATGACCAATCTTCCTCTCCTTTCTTGTAAAACTGATTCCTAGTAGCCCTTTTCCTCATATTCCATTGCACTTCATTCAGAGAACTTCCTTTTCTATCATGGAGTGTTCACCTACTTCATCACTCCCTGGTGGTCTAGTGGTTAGGATTCGGCGCTCTCACCGCCGCGGCCTGGGTTCGATTCCCAGTGAGGGAAAGCGAGGTCTTCTGACTGTTTTTGACAAAAACACAGATTTATCAAACGTAAAAAAATCTTACACTTCAGAGCATCATTTCTCATATGAAATCGTCTTTAAGTAGACTTGAGAAGCTGTGAGTGGTCAAAACAGATCATGGAAATTGATAACAAAGGGTGAGATGTCTTTCTAAATGAATTTTTGCTACTAAAAGACTTGTGCTCTTGTAGAAAAGAGAATTTTGTCAGAACTATTCAGGCCATGTTTGATATCTGAATCATCAATGTCTTCTTTCGCACCAGTACAATTTATAATGGAGCCAGGAACTCTCAACATCTAGCTCCTCAAAATCATCTTTTTTTGGTGCCAGTACTATACATCAAGGAGGCAAAACTGCTGTGTGGTAAACTTGAAAATTGCTATACATGACCAATCTTCCTCTCCTTTCTTGTAAAACTGATTCCTAGTAGCCCTTTTCCTCATATTCCATTGCACTTCATTCAGAGAACTTCCTTTTCTATCATGGAGTGTTCACCTACTTCATCACTCCCTGGTGGTCTAGTGGTTAGGATTCGGCGCTCTCACCGCCGCGGCCCGGGTTCGATTCCCGGTCAGGGAAAGGGAGGTCTTCTGACTGTTTTTGACAAAAACACAGACTTATCAAACGTAAAAAAATCTTACACTTCAAAGCATCATTTCTCATATGAAATCGTCTTTAATTAGACTTGAGAAGCTGTGAGTGGTCAAAACAGATCATGGTAATTGATAACAAAGGGTGAGATGTCTTTCTAAATGAATTTTTGCTACTAAAAGACTTGTGCTCTTGTAGAAAAGAGAATTTTGTCAGAACTATTCAGGCCATGTTTGATATCTGAATCATCAATGTCTTCTTTCGCACCAGTACAATTTATAATGGAGCCAGGAACTCTCAACATCTAGCTCCTCAAAATCATCTTTTTTTGGTGCCAGTACTATACATCAAGGAGGCAAAATTGCTGTGTGGTAAACTTGAAAATTGCTATACATGACCAATCTTCCTCTCCTTTCTTGTAAAACTGATTCCTAGTAGCCCTTTTCCTCATATTCCATTGCACTTCATTCAGAGAACTTCCTTTTCTATCATGGAGTGTTCACCTACTTCATCACTCCCTGGTGGTCTAGTGGTTAGGATTCGGCGCTCTCACCGCCGCGGCCCGGGTTCGATTCCCGGTCAGGAAAAGGGAGGTATTCTGACTGTTTTTGACAAAAACACAGACTTACCAAACGTAAAAAAATCTTACACTTCAAAGCATCATTTCTCATATGAAATCGTCTTTAATTAGACTTGAGAAGCTGTGAGTGGTCAAAACAGATCATGGAAATTGATAACAAAGGGTGAGATGTCTTTCTAAATGAATTTTTGCTACTAAAAGACTTGTGCTCTTGTAGAAAAGAGAATTTTGGCAGAACTATTCAGGCCATGTTTGATATCTGAATCATCAATGTCTTCTTTCGCACCAGTACAATTTATAATGGAGCCAGGAACTCTCAACATCTAGCTCCTCAAAATCATCTTTTTTTGGTGCCAGTACTATACATCAAGGAGGCAAAACTGCTGTGTGGTAAACTTGAAAATTGCTATACATGACCAATCTTCCTCTCCTTTCTTGTAAAACTGATTCCTAGTAGCCCTTTTCCTCATATTCCATTGCACTTCATTCAGAGAACTTCCTTTTCTATCATGGAGTGTTCACCTACTTCATCACTCCGTGGTGGTCTAGTGGTTAGGATTCGGCGCTCTCACCGCCGCGGCCTGGGTTCGATTCCCAGTGAGGGAAAGCGAGGTCTTCTGACTGTTTTTGACAAAAACACAGATTTATCAAACGTAAAAAAATCTTACACTTCAGAGCATCATTTCTCATATGAAATCGTCTTTAAGTAGACTTGAGAAGCTGTGAGTGGTCAAAACAGATCATGGAAATTGATAACAAAGGGTGAGATGTCTTTCTAAATGAATTTTTGCTACTAAAAGACTTGTGCTCTTGTAGAAAAGAGAATTTTGTCAGAACTATTCAGGCCATGTTTGATATCTGAATCATCAATGTCTTCTTTCGCACCAGTACAATTTATAATGGAGCCAGGAACTCTCAACATCTAGCTCCTCAAAATCATCTTTTTTTGGTGCCAGTACTATACATCAAGGAGGCAAAACTGCTGTGTGGTAAACTTGAAAATTGCTATACATGACCAATCTTCCTCTCCTTTCTTGTAAAACTGATTCCTAGTAGCCCTTTTCCTCATATTCCATTGCACTTCATACAGAGAACTTCCTTTTCTATCATGGAGTGTTCACCTACTTCATCACTCCCTGGTGGTCTAGTGGTTAGGATTCGGCGCTCTCACCGCCGCGGCCGGGGTTCGATTCCCGGTCAGGGAAAGGGAGGTCTTCTGACTGTTTTTGACAAAAACACAGACTTATCAAACGTAAAAAAATCTTACACTTCAAAGCATCATTTCTCATATGAAATCGTCTTTAATTAGACTTGAGAAGCTGTGAGTGGTCAAAACAGATCATGGTAATTGATAACAAAGGGTGAGATGTCTTTCTAAATGAATTTTTGCTACTAAAAGACTTGTGCTCTTGTAGAAAAGAGAATTTTGTCAGAACTATTCAGGCCATGTTTGATATCTGAATCATCAATGTCTTCTTTCGCACCAGTACAATTTATAATGGAGCCAGGAACTCTCAACATCTAGCTCCTCAAAATCATCTTTTTTTGGTGCCAGTACTATACATCAAGGAGGCAAAACTGCTGTGTGGTAAACTTGAAAATTGCTATACATGATCAATCTTCCTCTCCTTTCTTGTAAAACTGATTCCTAGTAGCCCTTTTCCTCATATTCCATTGCACTTCATTCAGAGAACTTCCTTTTCTATCATGGAGTGTTCACCTACTTCATCACTCCCTGGTGGTCTAGTGGTTAGGATTCGGCGCTCTCACCGCCGCGGCCCGGGTTCGATTCCCGGTCAGGGAAAGCGAGGTCTTCTGACTGTTTTTGACAAAAACACAGACTTATCAAACGTAAAAAAATCTTACACTTCAAAGCATCATTTCTCATATGAAATCGTCTTTAATTAGACTTGAGAAGCTGTGAGTGGTCAAAACAGATCATGGAAATTGATAACAAAGGGTGAGATGTCTTTCTAAATGAATTTTTGCTACTAAAAGACTTGTGCTCTTGTAGAAAAGAGAATTTTGTCAGAACTATTCAGGCCATGTTTGATATCTGAATCATCAATGTCTTCTTTCGCACCAGTACAATTTATAATGGAGCCAGGAACTCTCAACATCTAGCTCCTCAAAATCATCTTTTTTTGGTGCCAGTACTATACATCAAGGAGGCAAAACTGCTGTGTGGTAAACTTGAAAATTGCTATACATGACCAATCTTCCTCTCCTTTCTTGTAAAACTGATTCCTAGTAGCCCTTTTCCTCATATTCCATTGCACTTCATTCAGAGAACTTCCTTTTCTATCATGGAGTGTTCACCTACTTCATCACTCCCTGGTGGTCTAGTGGTTAGATTCGGCGCTCTCACCGCCGCGGCCCGGGTTCGATTCCCGGTCAGGGAAAGGGAGGTATTCTGACTGTTTTTGACAAAAACACAGACTTATCAAACGTAAAAAAATCTTACACTTCAAAGCATCATTTCTCATATGAAATCGTCTTTAATTAGACTTGAGAAGCTGTGAGTGGTCAAAACAGATCATGGAAATTGATAACAAAGGGTGAGATGTCTTTCTAAATGAATTTTTGCTACTAAAAGACTTGTGCTCTTGTAGAAAAGAGAATTTTGTCAGAACTATTCAGGCCATGTTTGATATCTGAATCATCAATGTCTTCTTTCGCACCAGTACAATTTATAATGGAGCCAGGAACTCTCAACATCTAGCTCCTCAAAATCATCTTTTTTTGGTGCCAGTACTATACATCAAGGAGGCAAAACTGCTGTGTGGTAAACTTGAAAATTGCTATACATGATCAATCTTCCTCTCCTTTCTTGTAAAACTGATTCCTAGTAGCCCTTTTCCTCATATTCCATTGCACTTCATTCAGAGAACTTCCTTTTCTATCATGGAGTGTTCACCTACTTCATCACTCCCTGGTGGTCTAGAGGTTAGGATTCGGCGCTCTCACCGCTGCGGCCCGGGTTCGATTCCCGGTCAGGGAAAGGGAGGTCTTCTGACTGTTTTTGACGAAAACACAGATTTATCAAACGTAAAAAAATCTTACACTTCAGAGCATCATTTCTCATATGAAATCGTCTTTAAGTAGACTTGAGAAGCTGTGAGTGGTCAAAACAGATCATGGAAATTGATAACAAAGGGTGAGATGTCTTTCTAAATGAATTTTTGCTACTAAAAGACTTGTGCTCTTGTAGAAAAGAGAATTTTGTCAGAACTATTCAGGCCATGTTTGATATCTGAATCATCAATGTCTTCTTTCGCACCAGTACAATTTATAATGGAGCCAGGAACTCTCAACATCTAGCTCCTCAAAATCATCTTTTTTTGGTGCCAGTACTATACATCAAGGAGGCAAAACTGCTGTGTGGTAAACTTGAAAATTGCTATACATGACCAATCTTCCTCTTCTTTCTTGTAAAACTGATTCCTAGTAGCCCTTTTCCTCATATTCCATTGCACTTCATTCAGAGAACTTCCTTTTCTATCATGGAGTGTTCACCTACTTCATCACTCCCTGGTGGTCTAGTGGTTAGGATTCGGCGCTCTCACCGCCGCGGCCCGGGTTCGATTTCCGGTCAGGGAAAGCGAGGTCTTCTGACTGTTTTTGACAAAAACACAGACTTATCAAACGTAAAAAAATCTTACACTTCAGAGCATCATTTCTCATATGAAATCGTCTTTAAGTAGACTTGAGAAGCTGTGAGTGGTCAAAACAGATCATGGAAATTGATAACAAAGGGTGAGATGTCTTTCTAAATGAATTTTTGCTACTAAAAGACTTGTGCTCTTGTAGAAAAGAGAATTTTGTCAGAACTATTCAGGCCATGTTTGATATCTGAATCATCAATGTCTTCTTTCGCACCAGTACAATTTATAATGGAGCCAGGAACTCTCAACATCTAGCTCCTCAAAATCATCTTTTTTTGGTGCCAGTACTATACATCAAGGAGGCAAAACTGCTGTGTGGTAAACTTGAAAATTGCTATACATGATCAATCTTCCTCTCCTTTCTTGTAAAACTGATTCCTAGTAGCCCTTTTCCTCATATTCCATTGCACTTCATTCAGAGAACTTCCTTTTCTATCATGGAGTGTTCACCTACTTCATCACTCCCTGGTGGTCTAGTGGTTAGGATTCGGCGCTCTCACCGCCGCGGCCCGTGTTCGATTCCCGGTCAGGGAAAGGGAGGTCTTCTGACTGTTTTTGACGAAAACACAGATTTATCAAAGTAAAAAAATCTTACACTTCAGAGCATCATTTCTCATATGAAATCGTCTTTAAGTAGACTTGAGAAGCTGTGAGTGGTCAAAACAGATCATGGAAATTGATAACAAAGGGTGAGATGTCTTTCTAAATGAATTTTTGCTACTAAAAGACTTGTGCTCTTGTAGAAAAGAGAATTTTGTCAGAACTATTCAGGCCATGTTTGATATCTGAATCATCAATGTCTTCTTTCGCACCAGTACAATTTATAATGGAGCCAGGAACTCTCAACATCTAGCTCCTCAAAATCATCTTTTTTTGGTGCCAGTACTATACATCAAGGAGGCAAAACTGCTGTGTGGTAAACTTGAAAATTGCTATACATGACCAATCTTCCTCTTCTTTCTTGTAAAACTGATTCCTAGTAGCCCTTTTCCTCATATTCCATTGCACTTCATTCAGAGAACTTCCTTTTCTATCATGGAGTGTTCACCTACTTCATCACTCCCTGGTGGTCTAGTGGTTAGGATTCGGCGCTCTCACCGCCGCGGCCCGGGTTCGATTTCCGGTCAGGGAAAGCGAGGTCTTCTGACTGTTTTTGACAAAAACACAGACTTATCAAACGTAAAAAAATCTTACACTTCAGAGCATCATTTCTCATATGAAATCGTCTTTAAGTAGACTTGAGAAGCTGTGAGTGGTCAAAACAGATCATGGAAATTGATAACAAAGGGTGAGATGTCTTTCTAAATGAATTTTTGCTACTAAAAGACTTGTGCTCTTGTAGAAAAGAGAATTTTGTCAGAACTATTCAGGCCATGTTTGATATCTGAATCATCAATGTCTTCTTTCGCACCAGTACAATTTATAATGGAGCCAGGAACTCTCAACATCTAGCTCCTCAAAATCATCTTTTTTTGGTGCCAGTACTATACATCAAGGAGGCAAAACTGCTGTGTGGTAAACTTGAAAATTGCTATACATGACCAATCTTCCTCTCCTTTCTTGTAAAACTGATTCCTAGTAGCCCTTTTCCTCATATTCCATTGCACTTCATTCAGAGAACTTCCTTTTCTATCATGGAGTGTTCACCTACTTCATCACTCCCTGGTGGTCTAGTGGTTAGGATTCGGCGCTCTCACTGCCGCGGCCCGGGTTCGATTCCCGGTCAGGGAAAGGGAGGTCTTCTGACTGTTTTTGACGAAAACACAGATTTATCAAACGTAAAAAAATCTTACACTTCAGAGCATCATTTCTCATATGAAATCGTCTTTAAGTAGACTTGAGAAGCTGTGAGTGGTCAAAACAGATCATGGAAATTGATAACAAAGGGTGAGATGTCTTTCTAAATGAATTTTTGCTACTAAAAGACTTGTGCTCTTGTAGAAAAGAGAATTTTGTCAGAACTATTCAGGCCATGTTTGATATCTGAATCATCAATGTCTTCTTTCGCACCAGTACAATTTATAATGGAGCCAGGAACTCTCAACATCTAGCTCCTCAAAATCATCTTTTTTTGGTGCCAGTACTATACATCAAGGAGGCAAAACTGCTGTGTGGTAAACTTGAAAATTGCTATACATGACCAATCTTCCTCTTCTTTCTTGTAAAACTGATTCCTAGTAGCCCTTTTCCTCATATTCCATTGCACTTCATTCAGAGAACTTCCTTTTCTATCATGGAGTGTTCACCTACTTCATCACTCCCTGGTGGTCTAGTGGTTAGGATTCGGCGCTCTCACCGCCGCGGCCCGGGTTCGATTGCCGGTCAGGGAAAGGGAGGTCTTCTGACTGTTTTTGACAAAAACACAGACTTATCAAACGTAAAAAAATCTTACACTTCAAAGCATCATTTCTCATATGAAATCGTCTTTAATTAGACTTGAGAAGCTGTGAGTAGTCAAAACAGATCATGGTAATTGATAACAAAGGGTGAGATGTCTTTCTAAATGAATTTTTGCTACTAAAAGACTTGTGCTCTTGTAGAAAAGAGAATTTTGTCAGAACTATTCAGGCCATGTTTGATATCTGAATCATCAATGTCTTCTTTCGCACCAGTACAATTTATAATGGAGCCAGGAACTCTCAACATCTAGCTCCTCAAAATCATCTTTTTTTGGTGCCAGTACTATACATCAAGGAGGCAAAACTGCTGTGTGGTAAACTTGAAAATTGGTATACATGACCAATCTTCCTCTCCTTTCTTGTAAAACTGATTCCTAGTAGCCCTTTTCCTCATATTCCATTGCACTTCATTCAGAGAACTTCCTTTTCTATCATGGAGTGTTCACCTACTTCATCACTCCCTGGTGGTCTAGTGGTTAGGATTCGGCGCTCTCACCGCCGCGGCCCGGGTTCGATTCCCGGTCAGGGAAAGCGAGGTCTTCTGACTGTTTTTGACAAAAACACAGATTTATCAAACGTAAAAAAATCTTACACTTCAGAGCATCATTTCTCATATGAAATCGTCTTTAATTAGACTTGAGAAGCTGTGAGTGGTCAAAACAGATCATGGAAATTGATAACAAAGGGTGAGATGTCTTTCTAAATGAATTTTTGCTACTAAAAGACTTGTGCTCTTGTAGAAAAGAGAATTTTGTCAGAACTATTCAGGCCATGTTTGATATCTGAATCATCAATGTCTTCTTTCGCACCAGTACAATTTATAATGGAGCCAGGAACTCTCAACATCTAGCTCCTCAAAATCATCTTTTTTTGGTGCCAGTACTATACATCAAGGAGGCAAAACTGCTGTGTGGTAAACTTGAAAATTGCTATACATGATCAATCTTCCTCTCCTTTCTTGTAAAACTGATTCCTAGTAGCCCTTTTCCTCATATTCCATTGCACTTCATACAGAGAACTTCCTTTTCTATCATGGAGTGTTCAACTACTTCATCACTCCCTGGTGGTCTAGAGGTTAGGATTCGGCGCTCTCACCGCCGCGGCCCGGGTTCGATTCCCGGTCAGGGAAAGGGAGGTCTTCTGACTGTTTGACGAAAACACAGATTTATCAAACGTAAAAAAATCTTACACTTCAGAGCATCATTTCTCATATGAAATCGTCTTTAAGTAGACTTGAGAAGCTGTGAGTGGTCAAAACAGATCATGGAAATTGATAACAAAGGGTGAGATGTCTTTCTAAATGAATTTTTGCTACTAAAAGACTTGTGCTCTTGTAGAAAAGAGAATTTTGTCAGAACTATTCAGGCCATGTTTGATATCTGAATCATCAATGTCTTCTTTCGCACCAGTACAATTTATAATGGAGCCAGGAACTCTCAACATCTAGCTCCTCAAAATCATCTTTTTTTGGTGCCAGTACTATACATCAAGGAGGCAAAACTGCTGTGTGGTAAACTTGAAAATTGCTATACATGACCAATCTTCCTCTTCTTTCTTGTAAAACTGATTCCTAGTAGCCCTTTTCCTCATATTCCATTGCACTTCATTCAGAGAACTTCCTTTTCTATCATGGAGTGTTCACCTACTTCATCACTCCCTGGTGGTCTAGTGGTTAGGATTCGGCGCTCTCACCGCCGCGGCCCGTGTTCGATTCCCGGTCAGGGAAAGGGAGGTCTTCTGACTGTTTTTGACGAAAACACAGATTTATCAAAGTAAAAAAATCTTACACTTCAGAGCATCATTTCTCATATGAAATCGTCTTTAAGTAGACTTGAGAAGCTGTGAGTGGTCAAAACAGATCATGGAAATTGATAACAAAGGGTGAGATGTCTTTCTAAATGAATTTTTGCTACTAAAAGACTTGTGCTCTTGTAGAAAAGAGAATTTTGTCAGAACTATTCAGGCCATGTTTGATATCTGAATCATCAATGTCTTCTTTCGCACCAGTACAATTTATAATGGAGCCAGGAACTCTCAACATCTAGCTCCTCAAAATCATCTTTTTTTGGTGCCAGTACTATACATCAAGGAGGCAAAACTGCTGTGTGGTAAACTTGAAAATTGCTATACATGACCAATCTTCCTCTCCTTTCTTGTAAAACTGATTCCTAGTAGCCCTTTTCCTCATATTCCATTGCACTTCATTCAGAGAACTTCCTTTTCTATCATGGAGTGTTCACCTACTTCATCACTCCCTGGTGGTCTAGTGGTTAGGATTCGGCGCTCTCACTGCCGCGGCCCGGGTTCGATTCCCGGTCAGGGAAAGGGAGGTCTTCTGACTGTTTTTGACGAAAACACAGATTTATCAAACGTAAAAAAATCTTACACTTTAGAGCATCATTTCTCATATGAAATCGTCTTTAAGTAGACTTGAGAAGCTGTGAGTGGTCAAAACAGATCATGGAAATTGATAACAAAGGGTGAGATGTCTTTCTAAATGAATTTTTGCTACTAAAAGACTTGTGCTCTTGTAGAAAAGAGAATTTTGTCAGAACTATTCAGGCCATGTTTGATATCTGAATCATCAATGTCTTCTTTCGCACCAGTACAATTTATAATGGAGCCAGGAACTCTCAACATCTAGCTCCTCAAAATCATCTTTTTTTGGTGCCAGTACTATACATCAAGGAGGCAAAACTGCTGTGTGGTAAACTTGAAAATTGCTATACATGACCAATCTTCCTCTCCTTTCTTGTAAAACTGATTCCTAGTAGCCCTTTTCCTCATATTCCATTGCACTTCATTCAGAGAACTTCCTTTTCTATCATGGAGTGTTCACCTACTTCATCACTCCCTGGTGGTCTAGTGGTTAGGATTCGGCGCTCTCACTGCCGCGGCCCGGGTTCGATTCCCGGTCAGGGAAAGGGAGGTCTTCTGACTGTTTTTGACGAAAACACAGATTTATCAAACGTAAAAAAATCTTACACTTCAGAGCATCATTTCTCATATGAAATCGTCTTTAAGTAGACTTGAGAAGCTGTGAGTGGTCAAAACAGATCATGGAAATTGATAACAAAGGGTGAGATGTCTTTCTAAATGAATTTTTGCTACTAAAAGACTTGTGCTCTTGTAGAAAAGAGAATTTTGTCAGAACTATTCAGGCCATGTTTGATATCTGAATCATCAATGTCTTCTTTCGCACCAGTACAATTTATAATGGAGCCAGGAACTCTCAACATCTAGCTCCTCAAAATCATCTTTTTTTGGTGCCAGTACTATACATCAAGGAGGCAAAACTGCTGTGTGGTAAACTTGAAAACTGCTATACATGACCAATCTTCCTCTCCTTTCTTGTAAAACTGATTCCTAGTAGCCCTTTTCCTCATATTCCATTGCACTTCATTCAGAGAACTTCCTTTTCTATCATGGAGTGTTCACCTACTTCATCACTCCCTGGTGGTCTAGTGGTTAGGATTCGGCACTCTCACCGCCGCGGCCCGGGTTCGATTCCTGGTCAGGGAAAGGGAGGTATTCTGACTGTTTTTGACAAAAACACAGACTTATCAAACGTAAAAAAATCTTACACTTCAGAGCATCATTTCTCATATGAAATCGTCTTTAATTAGACTTGAGAAGCTGTGAGTGGTCAAAACAGATCATGGAAATTGATAACAAAGGGTGAGATGTCTTTCTAAATGAATTTTTGCTACTAAAAGACTTGTGCTCTTGTAGAAAAGAGAATTTTGTCAGAACTATTCAGGCCATGTTTGATATCTGAATCATCAATGTCTTCTTTCGCACCAGTACAATTTATAATGGAGCCAGGAACTATCAACATCTAGCTCCTCAAAATCATCTTTTTTTGGTGCCAGTACTATACATCAAGGAGGCAAAACTGCTGTGTGGTAAACTTGAAAATTGCTATACATGATCAATCTTCCTCTCCTTTCTTGTAAAACTGATTCCTAGTAGCCCTTTTCCTCATATTCCATTGCACTTCATTCAGAGAACTTCCTTTTCTATCATGGAGTGTTCACCTACTTCATCACTCCCTGGTGGTCTAGTGGTTAGGATTCGGCACTCTCACCGCCGCGGCCCGGGTTCGATTCCCGGTCAGGGAAAGGGAGGTCTTCTGACTGTTTGACGAAAACACAGATTTATCAAACGTAAAAAAATCTTACACTTCAGAGCATCATTTCTCATATGAAATCGTCTTTAAGTAGACTTGAGAAGCTGTGAGTGGTCAAAACAGATCATGGAAATTGATAACAAAGGGTGAGATGTCTTTCTAAATGAATTTTTGCTACTAAAAGACTTGTGCTCTTGTAGAAAAGAGAATTTTGTCAGAACTATTCAGGCCATGTTTGATATCTGAATCATCAATGTCTTCTTTCGCACCAGTACAATTTATAATGGAGCCAGGAACTCTCAACATCTAGCTCCTCAAAATCATCTTTTTTTGGTGCCAGTACTATACATCAAGGAGGCAAAACTGCTGTGTGGTAAACTTGAAAATTGCTATACATGACCAATCTTCCTCTTCTTTCTTGTAAAACTGATTCCTAGTAGCCCTTTTCCTCATATTCCATTGCACTTCATTCAGAGAACTTCCTTTTCTATCATGGAGTGTTCACCTACTTCATCACTCCCTGGTGGTCTAGTGGTTAGGATTCGGCGCTCTAACCGCCGCGGCCCGGGTTCGATTGCCGGTCAGGGAAAGGGATGTCTTCTGACTGTTTTTGACAAAAACACAGACTTATCAAACGTAAAAAAATCTTACACTTCAAAGCATCATTTCTCATATGAAATCGTCTTTAATTAGACTTGAGAAGCTGTGAGTGGTCAAAACAGATCATGGTAATTGATAACAAAGGGTGAGATGTCTTTCTAAATGAATTTTTGCTACTAAAAGACTTGTGCTCTTGTAGAAAAGAGAATTTTGTCAGAACTATTCAGGCCATGTTTGATATCTGAATCATCAATGTCTTCTTTCGCACCAGTACAATTTATAATGGAGCCAGGAACTCTCAACATCTAGCTCCTCAAAATCATCTTTTTTTGGTGCCAGTACTATACATCAAGGAGGCAAAACTGCTGTGTGGTAAACTTGAAAATTGCTATACATGACCAATCTTCCTCTCCTTTCTTGTAAAACTGATTCCTAGTAGCCCTTTTCCTCATATTCCATTGCACTTCATTCAGAGAACTTCCTTTTCTATCATGGAGTGTTCACCTACTTCATCACTCCCTGGTGGTCTAGTGGTTAGGATTCGGCGCTCTCACCGCCGCGGCCCGGGTTCGATTCCCGGTCAGGAAAAGGGAGGTATTCTGACTGTTTTTGACAAAAACACAGACTTATCAAACGTAAAAAAATCTTACACTTCAAAGCATCATTTCTCATATGAAATCGTCTTTAATTAGACTTGAGAAGCTGTGAGTGGTCAAAACAGATCATGGAAATTGATAACAAAGGGTGAGATGTCTTTCTAAATGAATTTTTGCTACTAAAAGACTTGTGCTCTTGTAGAAAAGAGAATTTTGTCAGAACTATTCAGGCCATGTTTGATATCTGAATCATCAATGTCTTCTTTCGCACCAGTACAATTTATAATGGAGCCAGGAACTCTCAACATCTAGCTCCTCAAAATCATCTTTTTTTGGTGCCAGTACTATACATCAAGGAGGCAAAACTGCTGTGTGGTAAACTTGAAAATTGCTATACATGATCAATCTTCCTCTCCTTTCTTGTAAAACTGATTCCTAGTAGCCCTTTTCCTCATATTCCATTGCACTTCATTCAGAGAACTTCCTTTTCTATCATGGAGTGTACACCTACTTCATCACTCCCTGGTGGTCTAGAGGTTAGGATTCGGCGCTCTCACCGCCGCGGCCCGTGTTTGATTCCCGGTCAGGGAAAGGGAGGTCTTCTGACTGTTTTTGACGAAAACACAGATTTATCAAAGTAAAAAAATCTTACACTTCAGAGCATCATTTCTCATATGAAATCGTCTTTAAGTAGACTTGAGAAGCTGTGAGTGTTCAAAACAGATCATGGAAATTGATAACAAAGGGTGAGATGTCTTTCTAAATGAATTTTTGCTACTAAAAGACTTGTGCTCTTGTAGAAAAGAGAATTTTGTCAGAACTATTCAGGCCATGTTTGATATCTGAATCATCAATGTCTTCTTTCGCACCAGTACAATTTATAATGGAGCCAGGAACTCTCAACATCTAGCTCCTCAAAATCATCTTTTTTTGGTGCCAGTACTATACATCAAGGAGGCAAAACTGCTGTGTGGTAAACTTGAAAATTGCTATACATGACCAATCTTCCTCTCCTTTCTTGTAAAACTGATTCCTAGTAGCCCTTTTCCTCATATTCCATTGCACTTCATTCAGAGAACTTCCTTTTCTATCATGGAGTGTTCACCTACATCATCACTCCCTGGTGGTCTAGTGGTTAGATTCGGCGCTCTCACCGCCGCGGCCCGGGTTCGATTCCCGGTCAGGGAAAGGGAGGTCTTCTGACTGTTTTTGACGAAAACACAGATTTATCAAACGTAAAAAAATCTTACACTTCAGAGCATCATTTCTCATATGAAATCGTCTTTAAGTAGACTTGAGAAGCTGTGAGTGGTCAAAACAGATCATGGAAATTGATAACAAAGGGTGAGATGTCTTTCTAAATGAATTTTTGCTACTAAAAGACTTGTGCTCTTGTAGAAAAGAGAATTTTGTCAGAACTATTCAGGCCATGTTTGATAACTGAATCATCAATGTCTTCTTTCGCACCAGTACAATTTATAATGGAGCCAGGAACTCTCAACATCTAGCTCCTCAAAATCATCTTTTTTTGGTGCCAGTACTATACATCAAGGAGGCAAAACTGCTGTGTGGTAAACTTGAAAATTGCTATACATGACCAATCTTCCTCTCCTTTCTTGTAAAACTGATTCCTAGTAGCCCTTTTCCTCATATTCCATTGCACTTCATTCAGAGAACTTCCTTTTCTATCATGGAGTGTTCACCTACTTCATCACTCCCTGGTGGTCTAGTGGTTAGGATTCGGCGCTCTCACTGCCGCGGCCCGGGTTCGATTCCCGGTCAGGGAAAGGGAGGTCTTCTGACTGTTTTTGACGAAAACACAGATTTATCAAACGTAAAAAAATCTTACACTTCAGAGCATCATTTCTCATATGAAATCGTCTTTAAGTAGACTTGAGAAGCTGTGAGTGGTCAAAACACATCATGGAAATTGATAACAAAGGGTGAGATGTCTTTCTAAATGAATTTTTGCTACTAAAAGACTTGTGCTCTTGTAGAAAAGAGAATTTTGTCAGAACTATTCAGGCCATGTTTGATATCTGAATCATCAATGTCTTCTTTCGCACCAGTACAATTTATAATGGAGCCAGGAACTCTCAACATCTAGCTCCTCAAAATCATCTTTTTTTGGTGCCAGTACTATACATCAAGGAGGCAAAACTGCTGTGTGGTAAACTTGAAAACTGCTATACATGACCAATCTTCCTCTCCTTTCTTGTAAAACTGATTCCTAGTAGCCCTTTTCCTCATATTCCATTGCACTTCATTCAGAGAACTTCCTTTTCTATCATGGAGTGTTCACCTACTTCATCACTCCCTGGTGGTCTAGTGGTTAGGATTCGGCACTCTCACCGCCGCGGCCCGGGTTCGATTCCTGGTCAGGGAAAGGGAGGTATTCTGACTGTTTTTGACAAAAACACAGACTTATCAAACGTAAAAAAATCTTACACTTCAAAGCATCATTTCTCATATGAAATCGTCTTTAATTAGACTTGAGAAGCTGTGAGTGGTCAAAACAGATCATGGAAATTGATAACAAAGGGTGAGATGTCTTTCTAAATGAATTTTTGCTACTAAAAGACTTGTGCTCTTGTAGAAAAGAGAATTTTGTCAGAACTATTCAGGCCATGTTTGATATCTGAATCATCAATGTCTTCTTTCGCACCAGTACAATTTATAATGGAGCCAGGAACTCTCAACATCTAGCTCCTCAAAATCATCTTTTTTTGGTGCCAGTACTATACATCAAGGAGGCAAAACTGCTGTGTGGTAAACTTGAAAATTGCTATACATGATCAATCTTCCTCTCCTTTCTTGTAAAACTGATTCCTAGTAGCCCTTTTCCTCATATTCCATTGCACTTCATACAGAGAACTTCCTTTTCTATCATGGAGTGTTCAACTACTTCATCACTCCCTGGTGGTCTAGAGGTTAGGATTCGGCGCTCTCACCGCCGCGGCCCGGGTTCGATTCCCGGTCAGGGAAAGGGAGGTCTTCTGACTGTTTGACGAAAACACAGATTTATCAAACGTAAAAAAATCTTACACTTCAGAGCATCATTTCTCATATGAAATCGTCTTTAAGTAGACTTGAGAAGCTGTGAGTGGTCAAAACAGATCATGGAAATTGATAACAAAGGGTGAGATGTCTTTCTAAATGAATTTTTGCTACTAAAAGACTTGTGCTCTTGTAGAAAAGAGAATTTTGTCAGAACTATTCAGGCCATGTTTGATATCTGAATCATCAATGTCTTCTTTCGCACCAGTACAATTTATAATGGAGCCAGGAACTCTCAACATCTAGCTCCTCAAAATCATCTTTTTTTGGTGCCAGTACTATACATCAAGGAGGCAAAACTGCTGTGTGGTAAACTTGAAAATTGCTATACATGACCAATCTTCCTCTTCTTTCTTGTAAAACTGATTCCTAGTAGCCCTTTTCCTCATATTCCATTGCACTTCATTCAGAGAACTTCCTTTTCTATCATGGAGTGTTCACCTACTTCATCACTCCCTGGTGGTCTAGTGGTTAGGATTCGGCGCTCTCACCGCCGCGGCCCGTGTTCGATTCCCGGTCAGGGAAAGGGAGGTCTTCTGACTGTTTTTGACGAAAACACAGATTTATCAAAGTAAAAAAATCTTACACTTCAGAGCATCATTTCTCATATGAAATCGTCTTTAAGTAGACTTGAGAAGCTGTGAGTGGTCAAAACAGATCATGGAAATTGATAACAAAGGGTGAGATGTCTTTCTAAATGAATTTTTGCTACTAAAAGACTTGTGCTCTTGTAGAAAAGAGAATTTTGTCAGAACTATTCAGGCCATGTTTGATATCTGAATCATCAATGTCTTCTTTCGCACCAGTACAATTTATAATGGAGCCAGGAACTCTCAACATCTAGCTCCTCAAAATCATCTTTTTTTGGTGCCAGTACTATACATCAAGGAGGCAAAACTGCTGTGTGGTAAACTTGAAAATTGCTATACATGACCAATCTTCCTCTCCTTTCTTGTAAAACTGATTCCTAGTAGCCCTTTTCCTCATATTCCATTGCACTTCATTCAGAGAACTTCCTTTTCTATCATGGAGTGTTCACCTACTTCATCACTCCCTGGTGGTCTAGTGGTTAGGATTCGGCGCTCTTACTGCCGCGGCCCGGGTTCGATTCCCGGTCAGGGAAAGGGAGGTCTTCTGACTGTTTTTGACGAAAACACAGATTTATCAAACGTAAAAAAATCTTACACTTTAGAGCATCATTTCTCATATGAAATCGTCTTTAAGTAGACTTGAGAAGCTGTGAGTGGTCAAAACAGATCATGGAAATTGATAACAAAGGGTGAGATGTCTTTCTAAATGAATTTTTGCTACTAAAAGACTTGTGCTCTTGTAGAAAAGAGAATTTTGTCAGAACTATTCAGGCCATGTTTGATATCTGAATCATCAATGTCTTCTTTCGCACCAGTACAATTTATAATGGAGCCAGGAACTCTCAACATCTAGCTCCTCAAAATCATCTTTTTTTGGTGCCAGTACTATACATCAAGGAGGCAAAACTGCTGTGTGGTAAACTTGAAAATTGCTATACATGACCAATCTTCCTCTCCTTTCTTGTAAAACTGATTCCTAGTAGCCCTTTTCCTCATATTCCATTGCACTTCATTCAGAGAACTTCCTTTTCTATCATGGAGTGTTCACCTACTTCATCACTCCCTGGTGGTCTAGTGGTTAGGATTCGGCGCTCTCACTGCCGCGGCCCGGGTTCGATTCCCGGTCAGGGAAAGGGAGGTCTTCTGACTGTTTTTGACGAAAACACAGATTTATCAAACGTAAAAAAATCTTACACTTCAGAGCATCATTTCTCATATGAAATCGTCTTTAAGTAGACTTGAGAAGCTGTGAGTGGTCAAAACAGATCATGGAAATTGATAACAAAGGGTGAGATGTCTTTCTAAATGAATTTTTGCTACTAAAAGACTTGTGCTCTTGTAGAAAAGAGAATTTTGTCAGAACTATTCAGGCCATGTTTGATATCTGAATCATCAATGTCTTCTTTCGCACCAGTACAATTTATAATGGAGCCAGGAACTCTCAACATCTAGCTCCTCAAAATCATCTTTTTTTGGTGCCAGTACTATACATCAAGGAGGCAAAACTGCTGTGTGGTAAACTTGAAAACTGCTATACATGACCAATCTTCCTCTCCTTTCTTGTAAAACTGATTCCTAGTAGCCCTTTTCCTCATATTCCATTGCACTTCATTCAGAGAACTTCCTTTTCTATCATGGAGTGTTCACCTACTTCATCACTCCCTGGTGGTCTAGTGGTTAGGATTCGGCACTCTCACCGCCGCGGCCCGGGTTCGATTCCTGGTCAGGGAAAGGGAGGTATTCTGACTGTTTTTGACAAAAACACAGACTTATCAAACGTAAAAAAATCTTACACTTCAGAGCATCATTTCTCATATGAAATCGTCTTTAATTAGACTTGAGAAGCTGTGAGTGGTCAAAACAGATCATGGAAATTGATAACAAAGGGTGAGATGTCTTTCTAAATGAATTTTTGCTACTAAAAGACTTGTGCTCTTGTAGAAAAGAGAATTTTGTCAGAACTATTCAGGCCATGTTTGATATCTGAATCATCAATGTCTTCTTTCGCACCAGTACAATTTATAATGGAGCCAGGAACTCTCAACATCTAGCTCCTCAAAATCATCTTTTTTTGGTGCCAGTACTATACATCAAGGAGGCAAAACTGCTGTGTGGTAAACTTGAAAATTGCTATACATGATCAATCTTCCTCTCCTTTCTTGTAAAACTGATTCCTAGTAGCCCTTTTCCTCATATTCCATTGCACTTCATACAGAGAACTTCCTTTTCTATCATGGAGTGTTCACCTACTTCATCACTCCCTGGTGGTCTAGAGGTTAGGATTCGGCGCTCTCACTGCCGCGGCCCGGGTTCGATTCCCGGTCAGGGAAAGGGAGGTCTTCTGACTGTTTTTGACGAAAACACAGATTTATCAAACGTAAAAAAATCTTACACTTCAGAGCATCATTTCTCATATGAAATCGTCTTTAAGTAGACTTGAGAAGCTGTGAGTGGTCAAAACAGATCATGGAAATTGATAACAAAGGGTGAGATGTCTTTCTAAATGAATTTTTGCTACTAAAAGACTTGTGCTCTTGTAGAAAAGAGAATTTTGTCAGAACTATTCAGGCCATGTTTGATATCTGAATCATCAATGTCTTCTTTCGCACCAGTACAATTTATAATGGAGCCAGGAACTCTCAACATCTAGCTCCTCAAAATCATCTTTTTTTGGTGCCAGTACTATACATCAAGGAGGCAAAACTGCTGTGTGGTAAACTTGAAAACTGCTATACATGACCAATCTTCCTCTCCTTTCTTGTAAAACTGATTCCTAGTAGCCCTTTTCCTCATATTCCATTGCACTTCATTCAGAGAACTTCCTTTTCTATCATGGAGTGTTCACCTACTTCATCACTCCCTGGTGGTCTAGTGGTTAGGATTCGGCACTCTCACCGCCGCGGCCCGGGTTCGATTCCTGGTCAGGGAAAGGGAGGTATTCTGACTGTTTTTGACAAAAACACAGACTTATCAAACGTAAAAAAATCTTACACTTCAGAGCATCATTTCTCATATGAAATCGTCTTTAATTAGACTTGAGAAGCTGTGAGTGGTCAAAACAGATCATGGAAATTGATAACAAAGGGTGAGATGTCTTTCTAAATGAATTTTTGCTACTAAAAGACTTGTGCTCTTGTAGAAAAGAGAATTTTGTCAGAACTATTCAGGCCATGTTTGATATCTGAATCATCAATGTCTTCTTTCGCACCAGTACAATTTATAATGGAGCCAGGAACTCTCAACATCTAGCTCCTCAAAATCATCTTTTTTTGGTGCCAGTACTATACATCAAGGAGGCAAAACTGCTGTGTGGTAAACTTGAAAATTGCTATACATGATCAATCTTCCTCTCCTTTCTTGTAAAACTGATTCCTAGTAGCCCTTTTCCTCATATTCCATTGCACTTCATACAGAGAACTTCCTTTTCTATCATGGAGTGTTCACCTACTTCATCACTCCCTGGTGGTCTAGAGGTTAGGATTCTGCGCTCTCACCGCAGCGGCCCGGGTTCGATTCCCGGTCAGGGAAAGGGAGGTCTTCTGACTGTTTTTGACGAAAACACAGATTTATCAAACGTAAAAAAATCTTACACTTCAGAGCATCATTTCTCATATGAAATCGTCTTTAAGTAGACTTGAGAAGCTGTGAGTGGTCAAAACAGATCATGGAAATTGATAACAAAGGGTGAGATGTCTTTCTAAATGAATTTTTGCTACTAAAAGACTTGTGCTCTTGTAGAAAAGAGAATTTTGTCAGAACTATTCAGGCCATGTTTGATATCTGAATCATCAATGTCTTCTTTCGCACCAGTACAATTTATAATGGAGCCAGGAACTCTCAACATCTAGCTCCTCAAAATCATCTTTTTTTGGTGCCAGTACTATACATCAAGGAGGCAAAACTGCTGTGTGGTAAACTTGAAAATTGCTATACATGACCAATCTTCCTCTTCTTTCTTGTAAAACTGATTCCTAGTAGCCCTTTTCCTCATATTCCATTGCACTTCATTCAGAGAACTTCCTTTTCTATCATGGAGTGTTCACCTACTTCATCACTCCCTGGTGGTCTAGTGGTTAGGATTCGGCGCTCTAACCGCCGCGGCCCGGGTTCGATTGCCGGTCAGGGAAAGGGATGTCTTCTGACTGTTTTTGACAAAAACACAGACTTATCAAACGTAAAAAAATCTTACACTTCAAAGCATCATTTCTCATATGAAATCGTCTTTAATTAGACTTGAGAAGCTGTGAGTGGTCAAAACAGATCATGGTAATTGATAACAAAGGGTGAGATGTCTTTCTAAATGAATTTTTGCTACTAAAAGACTTGTGCTCTTGTAGAAAAGAGAATTTTGTCAGAACTATTCAGGCCATGTTTGATATCTGAATCATCAATGTCTTCTTTCGCACCAGTACAATTTATAATGGAGCCAGGAACTCTCAACATCTAGCTCCTCAAAATCATCTTTTTTTGGTGCCAGTACTATACATCAAGGAGGCAAAACTGCTGTGTGGTAAACTTGAAAATTGCTATACATGACCAATCTTCCTCTCCTTTCTTGTAAAACTGATTCCTAGTAGCCCTTTTCCTCATATTCCATTGCACTTCATTCAGAGAACTTCCTTTTCTATCATGGAGTGTTCACCTACTTCATCACTCCCTGGTGGTCTAGTGGTTAGGATTCGGCGCTCTCACCGCCGCGGTCCGGGTTCGATTCCCGGTCAGGAAAAGGGAGGTATTCTGACTGTTTTTGACAAAAACACAGACTTATCAAACGTAAAAAAATCTTACACTTCAAAGCATCATTTCTCATATGAAATCGTCTTTAATTAGACTTGAGAAGCTGTGAGTGGTCAAAACAGATCATGGAAATTGATAACAAAGGGTGAGATGTCTTTCTAAATGAATTTTTGCTACTAAAAGACTTGTGCTCTTGTAGAAAAGAGAATTTTGTCAGAACTATTCAGGCCATGTTTGATATCTGAATCATCAATGTCTTCTTTCGCACCAGTACAATTTATAATGGAGCCAGGAACTCTCAACATCTAGCTCCTCAAAATCATCTTTTTTTGGTGCCAGTACTATACATCAAGGAGGCAAAACTGCTGTGTGGTAAACTTGAAAATTGCTATACATGATCAATCTTCCTCTCCTTTCTTGTAAAACTGATTCCTAGTAGCCCTTTTCCTCATATTCCATTGCACTTCATTCAGAGAACTTCCTTTTCTATCATGGAGTGTTCACCTACTTCATCACTCCCTGGTGGTCTAGAGGTCAGGATTCGGCGCTCTCACCGCCGCGGCCCGTGTTCGATTCCCGGTCAGGGAAAGGGAGGTCTTCTGACTGTTTTTGACGAAAACACAGATTTATCAAAGTAAAAAAATCTTACACTTCAGAGCATCATTTCTCATATGAAATCGTCTTTAAGTAGACTTGAGAAGCTGTGAGTGTTCAAAACAGATCATGGAAATTGATAACAAAGGGTGAGATGTCTTTCTAAATGAATTTTTGCTACTAAAAGACTTGTGCTCTTGTAGAAAAGAGAATTTTGTCAGAACTATTCAGGCCATGTTTGATATCTGAATCATCAATGTCTTCTTTCGCACCAGTACAATTTATAATGGAGCCAGGAACTCTCAACATCTAGCTCCTCAAAATCATCTTTTTTTGGTGCCAGTACTATACATCAAGGAGGCAAAACTGCTGTGTGGTAAACTTGAAAATTGCTATACATGACCAATCTTCCTCTTCTTTCTTGTAAAACTGATTCCTAGTAGCCTTTTTCCTCATATTCCATTGCACTTCATTCAGAGAACTTCCTTTTCTATCATGGAGTGTTCACCTACTTCATCACTCCCTGGTGGTCTAGTGGTTAGGGTTCGACGCTCTCACCGCCGCGGCCCGGGTTCGATTGCCGGTCAGGGAAAGGGAGGTCTTCTGACTGTTTTTGACAAAAACACAGACTTATCAAACGTAAAAAAATCTTACACTTCAAAGCATCATTTCTCATATGAAATCGTCTTTAATTAGACTTGAGAAGCTGTGAGTGGTCAAAACAGATCATGGTAATTGATAACAAAGGGTGAGATGTCTTTCTAAATGAATTTTTGCTACTAAAAGACTTGTGCTCTTGTAGAAAAGAGAATTTTGTCAGAACTATTCAGGCCATGTTTGATATCTGAATCATCAATGTCTTCTTTCGCACCAGTACAATTTATAATGGAGCCAGGAACTCTCAACATCTAGCTCCTCAAAATCATCTTTTTTTGGTGCCAGTACTATACATCAAGGAGGCAAAACTGCTGTGTGGTAAACTTGAAAATTGCTATACATGACCAATCTTCCTCTCCTTTCTTGTAAAACTGATTCCTAGTAGCCCTTTTCCTCATATTCCATTGCACTTCATTCAGAGAACTTCCTTTTCTATCATGGAGTGTTCACCTACTTCATCACTCCCTGGTGGTCTAGTGGTTAGGATTCGGCGCTCTCACCGCCGCGGCCCGGGTTTGATTCCCGGTCAGGGAAAGGGAGGTCTTCTGACTGTTTTTGACGAAAACACAGATTTATCAAACGTAAAAAAATCTTACACTTCAGAGCATCATTTCTCATATGAAATCGTCTTTAAGTAGACTTGAGAAGCTGTGAGTGGTCAAAACAGATCATGGAAATTGATAACAAAGGGTGAGATGTCTTTCTAAATGAATTTTTGCTACTAAAAGATTTGTGCTCTTGTAGAAAAGAGAATTTTGTCAGAACTATTCAGGCTATGTTTGATATCTGAATCATCAATGTCTTCTTTCGCACCAGTACAATTTATAATGGAGCCAGGAACTCTCAACATCTAGCTCCTCAAAATCATCTTTTTTTGGTGCCAGTACTATACATCAAGGAGGCAAAACTGCTGTGTGGTAAACTTGAAAATTGCTATACATGACCAATCTTCCTCTCCTTTCTTGTAAAACTGATTCCTAGTAGCCCTTTTCTCATATTCCATTGCACTTCATTCAGAGAACTTCCTTTTCTATCATGGAGTGTTCACCTACTTCATCACTCCCTGGTGGTCTAGTGGTTAGGATTCGGCGCTCTCACCGCTGCGGCCCGGGTTCGATTCCTGGTCAGGGAAAGGGAGGTCTTCTAACTGTTTTTGACAAAAACACAGACTTATCAAACGTAAAAAAATCTTACACTTCAAAGCATCATTTCTCATATGAAATCGTCTTTAATTAGACTTGAGAAGCTGTGAGTGGTCAAAACAGATCATGGAAATTGATAACAAAGGGTGAGATCTCGTTCTAAATGAATTTTTGCTACTAAAAGACTTGTGCTCTTGTAGAAAAGAGAATTTTGTCAGAACTATTCAGGCCATGTTTGATATCTGAATCATCAATGTCTTCTTTCGCACCAGTACAATTTATAATGGAGCCAGGAACTCTCAACATCTAGCTCCTCAAAATCATCTTTTTTTGGTGCCAGTACTATACATCAAGGAGGCAAAACTGCTGTGTGGTAAACTTGAAAATTGCTATACATGATCAATCTTCCTCTCCTTTCTTGTAAAACTGATTCCTAGTAGCCCTTTTCCTCATATTCCATTGCACTTCATTCAGAGAACTTCCTTTTCTATCATGGAGTGTTCACCTACTTCATCACTCCCTGGTGGTCTAGAGGTTAGGATTCGGCGCTCTCACTGCTGCGGCCCGGGTTCGATTCCCGGTCAGGGAAAGGGAGGTCTTCTGACTGTTTTTGACGAAAACACAGATTTATCAAACGTAAAAAAATCTTACACTTCAGAGCATCATTTCTCATATGAAATCGTCTTTAATTAGACTTGAGAAGCTGTGAGTGGTCAAAACAGATCATGGTAATTGATAACAAAGGGTGAGATGTCTTTCTAAATGAATTTTTGCTACTAAAAGACTTGTGCTCTTGTAGAAAAGAGAATTTTGTCAGAACTATTCAGGCCATGTTTGATATCTGAATCATCAATGTCTTCTTTCGCACCAGTACAATTTATAATGGAGCCAGGAACTCTCAACATCTAGCTCCTCAAAATCATCTTTTTTTGGTGCCAGTACTATACATCAAGGAGGCAAAACTGCTGTGTGGTAAACTTGAAAATTGCTATACATGATCAATCTTCCTCTCCTTTCTTGTAAAACTGATTCCTAGTAGCCCTTTTCCTCATATTCCATTGCACTTCATTCAGAGAACTTCCTTTTCTATCATGGAGTGTTCACCTACTTCATCACTCCCTGGTGGTCTAGTGGTTAGGATTCGGCGCTCTCACCGCCGTGGCCCGGGTTCGATTGCCGGTCAGGGAAAGGGAGGTCTTCTGACTGTTTTTGACAAAAACACAGACTTATCAAACGTAAAAAAATCTTACACTTCAAAGCATCATTTCTCATATGAAATCGTCTTTAATTAGACTTGAGAAGCTGTGAGTGGTCAAAACAGATCATGGTAATTGATAACAAAGGGTGAGATGTCTTTCTAAATGAATTTTTGCTACTAAAAGACTTGTGCTCTTGTAGAAAAGAGAATTTTGTCAGAACTATTCAGGCCATGTTTGATATCTGAATCATCAATGTCTTCTTTCGCACCAGTACAATTTATAATGGAGCCAGGAACTCTCAACATCTAGCTCCTCAAAATCATCTTTTTTTGGTGCCAGTACTATACATCAAGGAGGCAAAACTGCTGTGTGGTAAACTTGAAAATTGCTATACATGATCAATCTTCCTCTCCTTTCTTGTAAAACTGATTCCTAGTAGCCCTTTTCCTCATATTCCATTGCACTTCATTCAGAGAACTTCCTTTTCTATCATGGAGTGTTCACCTACTTCATCACTCCCTGGTCGTCTAGAGGTTAGGATTCGGTGCTCTCACCGCCGCGGCCCGGGTTCGATTCCCGGTCAGGGAAAGGGAGGTCTTCTGACTGTTTTTGACGAAAACACCGATTTATCAAACGTAAAAAAATCTTACACTTCAGAGCATCATTTCTCATATGAAATCGTCTTTAAGTAGACTTGAGAAGCTGTGAGTGGTCAAAACAGATCATGGAAATTGATAACAAAGGGTGAGATGTCTTTCTAAATGAATTTTTGCTACTAAAAGACTTGTGCTCTTGTAGAAAAGAGAATTTTGTCAGAACTATTCAGGCCATGTTTGATATCTGAATCATCAATGTCTTCTTTCGCACCAGTACAATTTATAATGGAGCCAGGAACTCTCAACATCTAGCTCCTCAAAATCATCTTTTTTTGGTGCCAGTACTATACATCAAGGAGGCAAAACTGCTGTGTGGTAAACTTGAAAATTGCTATACATGACCAATCTTCCTCTCCTTTCTTGTAAAACTGATTCCTAGTAGCCCTTTTCCTCATATTCCATTGCACTTCATTCAGAGAACTTCCTTTTCTATCATGGAGTGTTCACCTACTTCGTCACTCCCTGGTGGTCTAGTGGTTAGGATTCGGCGCTCTCACCGCCGCGGCCCGGGGTCGATTGCCGGTCAGGGAAAGGGAGGTCTTCAGACTGCTTTTGACAAAAACACAGACTTTTCAAACGTAAAAAAATCTTACACTTCAAAGCATCATTTCTCATATGAAATCGTCTTTAATTAGACTTGAGAAGCTGTGAGTGGTCAAAACAGATCATGGTAATTGATAACAAAGGGTGAGATGTCTTTCTAAATGAATTTTTGCTACTAAAAGACTTGTGCTCTTGTAGAAAAGAGAATTTTGTCAGAACTATTCAGGCCATGTTTGATATCTGAATCATCAATGTCTTCTTTCGCACCAGTACAATTTATAATGGAGCCAGGAACTCTCAACATCTAGCTCCTCAAAATCATCTTTTTTTGGTGCCAGTACTATACATCAAGGAGGCAAAACTGCTGTGTGGTAAACTTGAAAATTGCTATACATGACCAATCTTCCTCTCCTTTCTTGTAAAACTGATTCCTAGTAGCCCTTTTCCTCATATTCCATTGCACTTCATTCAGAGAACTTCCTTTTCTATCATGGAGTGTTCACCTACTTCATCACTCCCTGGTGGTCTAGTGGTTAGGATTCGGCGCTCTCACTGCCACTGCCTGGGTTCGATTCCCGGTCAGGGAAAGGGAAGTCTTCTGACTGTTTTTGACGAAAACACAGATTTATCAAACTTAAAAAAAATCTTACACTTCAGAGCATCATTTCTCATATGAAATCGTCTTTAAGTAGACTTGAGAAGCTGTGAGTGGTCAAAACAGATCATGGAAATTGATAACAAAGGGTGAGATGTCTTTCTAAATGAATTTTTGCTACTAAAAGACTTGTGCTCTTGTAGAAAAGAGAATTTTGTCAGAACTATTTAGGCCATGTTTGATATCTGAATCATCAATGTCTTCTTTCGCACCAGTACAATTTATAATGGAGCCAGGAACTCTCAACATCTAGCTCCTCAAAATCATCTTTTTTTGGTGCCAGTACTATACATCAAGGAGGCAAAACTGCTGTGTGGTAAACTTGAAAATTGCTATACATGACCAATCTTCCTCTCCTTTCTTGTAAAACTGATTCCTAGTAGCCCTTTTCCTCATATTCCATTGCACTTCATTCAGAGAACTTCCTTTTCTATCATGGAGTGTTCACCTACTTCATCACTCCCTGGTGGTCTAGTGGTTAGGATTCGGCGCTCTCACCGCCGCGGCCCGGGTTCGATTCCCGGTCAGGGAAAGGGAGGTCTTCTGACTGTTTTTGACGAAAACACAGATTTATCAAACGTAAAAAAATCTTACACTTCAGAGCATCATTTCTCATATGAAATCGTCTTTAAGTAGACTTGAGAAGCTGTGAGTGGTCAAAACAGATCATGGAAATTGATAACAAAGGGTGAGATGTCTTTCTAAATGAATTTTTGCTACTAAAAGACTTGTGCTCTTGTAGAAAAGAGAATTTTGTCAGAACTATTCAGGCTATGTTTGATATCTGAATCATCAATGTCTTCTTTCGCACCAGTACAATTTATAATGGAGCCAGGAACTCTCAACATCTAGCTCCTCAAAATCATCTTTTTTTGGTGCCAGTACTATACATCAAGGAGGCAAAACTGCTGTGTGGTAAACTTGAAAATTGCTATACATGACCAATCTTCCTCTCCTTTCTTGTAAAACTGATTCCTAGTAGCCCTTTTCTCATATTCCATTGCACTTCATTCAGAGAACTTCCTTTTCTATCATGGAGTGTTCACCTACTTCATCACTCCCTGGTGGTCTAGTGGTTAGGATTCGGCGCTCTCACCGCTGCGGCCCGGGTTCGATTCCCGGTCAGGGAAAGGGAGGTCTTCTGACTGTTTTTGACGAAAACACAGATTTATCAAACGTAAAAAAATCTTACACTTCAGAGCATCATTTCTCATATGAAATCGTCTTTAAGTAGACTTGAGAAGCTGTGAGTGGTCAAAACAGATCATGGAAATTGATAACAAAGGGTGAGATGTCTTTCTAAATGAATTTTTGCTACTAAAAGACTTGTGCTCTTGTAGAAAAGAGAATTTTGTCAGAACTATTCAGGCCATGTTTGATATCTGAATCATCAATGTCTTCTTTCGCACCAGTACAATTTATAATGGAGCCAGGAACTCTCAACATCTAGCTCCTCAAAATCATCTTTTTTTGGTGCCAGTACTATACATCAAGGAGGCAAAACTGCTGTGTGGTAAACTTGAAAATTGCTATACATGACCAATCTTCCTCTCCTTTCTTGTAAAACTGATTCCTAGTAGCCCTTTTCCTCATATTCCATTGCACTTCATTCAGAGAACTTCCTTTTCTATCATGGAGTGTTCACCTACTTCATCACTCCCTGGTGGTCTAGTGGTTAGTATTCGGCGCTCTCACCGCCGCGGCCCGTGTTCGATTCCTGGTCAGGGAAAGGGAGGTCTTCTGACTGTTTTTGACAAAAACACAGACTTATCAAACGTAAAAAAATCTTACACTTCAAAGCATCATTTCTCATATGAAATCGTCTTTAATTAGACTTGAGAAGCTGTGAGTGGTCAAAACAGATCATGGAAATTGATAACAAAGGGTGAGATGTCTTTCTAAATGAATTTTTGCTACTAAAAGACTTGTGCTCTTGTAGAAAAGAGAATTTTGTCAGAACTATTCAGGCCATGTTTGATATCTGAATCAACAATGTCTTCTTTCGCACCAGTACAATTTATAATGGAGCCAGGAACTCTCAACATCTAGCTCCTCAAAATCATCTTTTTTTGGTGCCAGTACTATACATCAAGGAGGCAAAACTGCTGTGTGGTAAACTTGAAAATTGCTATACATGATCAATCTTCCTCTCCTTTCTTGTAAAACTGATTCCTAGTAGCCCTTTTCCTCATATTCCATTGCACTTCATTCAGAGAACTTCCTTTTCTATCATGGAGTGTTCACCTACTTCATCACTCCCTGGTCATCTAGAGGTTAGGATTCGGTGCTCTCACCGCCGCGGCCCGGGTTCGATTCCCGGTCAGGGAAAGGGAGGTCTTCTGACTGTTTTTGACGAAAACACAGATTTATCAAACGTAAAAAAATCTTACACTTCAGAGCATCATTTCTCATATGAAATCGTCTTTAAGTAGACTTGAGAAGCTGTGAGTGGTCAAAACAGATCATGGAAATTGATAACAAAGGGTGAGATGTCTTTCTAAATGAATTTTTGCTACTAAAAGACTTGTGCTCTTGTAGAAAAGAGAATTTTGTCAGAACTATTCAGGCCATGTTTGATATCTGAATCATCAATGTCTTCTTTCGCACCAGTACAATTTATAATGGAGCCAGGAACTCTCAACATCTAGCTCCTCAAAATCATCTTTTTTTGGTGCCAGTACTATACATCAAGGAGGCAAAACTGCTGTGTGGTAAACTTGAAAATTGCTATACATGACCAATCTTCCTCTCCTTTCTTGTAAAACTGATTCCTAGTAGCCCTTTTCCTCATATTCCATTGCACTTCATTCAGAGAACTTCCTTTTCTATCATGGAGTGTTCACCTACTTCATCACTCCCTGGTGGTCTAGTGGTTAGGATTCGGCGCTCTCACTGCCGCTGCCCGGGTTCGATTCCCGGTCAGGGAAAGGGAAGTCTTCTGACTGTTTTTGACGAAAACACAGATTTATCAAACTTAAAAAAAATCTTACACTTCAGAGCATCATTTCTCATATGAAATCGTCTTTAAGTAGACTTGAGAAGCTGTGAGTGGTCAAAACAGATCATGGAAATTGATAACAAAGGGTGAGATGTCTTTCTAAATGAATTTTTGCTACTAAAAGACTTGTGCTCTTGTAGAAAAGAGAATTTTGTCAGAACTATTCAGGCCATGTTTGATATCTGAATCATCAATGTCTTCTTTCGCACCAGTACAATTTATAATGGAGCCAGGAACTCTCAACATCTAGCTCCTCAAAATCATCTTTTTTTGGTGCCAGTACTATACATCAAGGAGGCAAAACTGCTGTGTGGTAAACTTGAAAATTGCTATACATGACCAATCTTCCTCTCCTTTCTTGTAAAACTGATTCCTAGTAGCCCTTTTCCTCATATTCCATTGCACTTCATTCAGAGAACTTCCTTTTCTATCATGGAGTGTTCACCTACTTCATCACTCCCTGGTGGTCTAGTGGTTAGGATTCGGCGCTCTCACCGCCGCGGCCCGGGTTCGATTCCCGGTCAGGGAAAGGGAGGTCTTCTGACTGTTTTTGACGAAAACACAGATTTATCAAACGTAAAAAAATCTTACACTTCAGAGCATCATTTCTCATATGAAATCGTCTTTAAGTAGACTTGAGAAGCTGTGAGTGGTCAAAACAGATCATGGAAATTGATAACAAAGGGTGAGATGTCTTTCTAAATGAATTTTTGCTACTAAAAGACTTGTGCTCTTGTAGAAAAGAGAATTTTGTCAGAACTATTCAGGCCATGTTTGATTTCTGAATCATCAATGTCTTCTTTCGCACCAGTACAATTTATAATGGAGCCAGGAACTCTCAACATCTAGCTCCTCAAAATCATCTTTTTTTGGTGCCAGTACTATACATCAAGGAGGCAAAACTGCTGTGTGGTAAACTTGAAAATTGCTATACATGACCAATCTTCCTCTCCTTTCTTGTAAAACTGATTCCTAGTAGCCCTTTTCCTCATATTCCATTGCACTTCATTCAGAGAACTTCCTTTTCTATCATGGAGTGTTCACCTACTTCATTACTCCCTGGTGGTCTAGTGGTTAGGATTCGGCGCTCTCACCGCCGCGGCCCGGGTTCGATTCCCGGTCAGGGAAAGGGAGGTCTTCTGACTGTTTTTGACGAAAACACAGATTTATCAAACGTAAAAAAATCTTACACTTCAGAGCATCATTTCTCATATGAAATCGTCTTTAAGTAGACTTGAGAAGCTGTGAGTGGTCAAAACAGATCATGGAAATTGATAACAAAGGGTGAGATGTCTTTCTAAATGAATTTTTGCTACTAAAAGACTTGTGCTCTTGTAGAAAAGAGAATTTTGTCAGAACTATTCAGGCCATGTTTGATATCTGAATCATCAATGTCTTCTTTCGCACCAGTACAATTTATAATGGAGCCAGGAACTCTCAACATCTAGCTCCTCAAAATCATCTTTTTTTGGTGCCAGTACTATACATCAAGGAGGCAAAACTGCTGTGTGGTAAACTTGAAAATTGCTATACATGACCAATCTTCCTCTCCTTTCTTGTAAAACTGATTCCTAGTAGCCCTTTTCCTCATATTCCATTGCACTTCATTCAGAGAACTTCCTTTTCTATCATGGAGTGTTCACCTACTTCATCACTCCCTGGTGGTCTAGTGGTTAGGATTCGGCGCTCTCACCGCCGCGGCCCGGGTTCGATTCCCGGTCAGGGAAAGGGAGGTCTTCTGACTGTTTTTGACGAAAACACAGATTTATCAAACGTAAAAAAATCTTACACTTCAGAGCATCATTTCTCATATGAAATCGTCTTTAAGTAGACTTGAGAAGCTGTGAGTGGTCAAAACAGATCATGGAAATTGATAACAAAGGGTGAGATGTCTTTCTAAATGAATTTTTGCTACTAAAAGACTTGTGCTCTTGTAGAAAAGAGAATTTTGTCAGAACTATTCAGGCCATGTTTGATATCTGAATCATCAATGTCTTCTTTCGCACCAGTACAATTTATAATGGAGCCAGGAACTCTCAACATCTAGCTCCTCAAAATCATCTTTTTTTGGTGCCAGTACTATACATCAAGGAGGCAAAACTGCTGTGTGGTAAACTTGAAAATTGCTATACATGACCAATCTTCCTCTCCTTTCTTGTAAAACTGATTCCTAGTAGCCCTTTTCCTCATATTCCATTGCACTTCATTCAGAGAACTTCCTTTTCTATCATGGAGTGTTCACCTACTTCATCACTCCCTGCTGGTCTAGTGGTTAGGATTCGGCGCTCTCACCGCCGCGGCCCGGGTTCGATTCCCGGTCAGGGAAAGGGAGGTCTTCTGACTGTTTTTGACGAAAACACAGATTTATCAAACGTAAAAAAATCTTACACTTCAGAGCATCATTTCTCATATGAAATCGTCTTTAAGTAGACTTGAGAAGCTGTGAGTGGTCAAAACAGATCATGGAGATTGATAACAAAGGGTGAGATGTCTTTCTAAATGAATTTTTGCTACTAAAAGACTTGTGCTCTTGTAGAAAAGAGAATTTTGTCAGAACTATTCAGGCCATGTTTGATATCTGAATCATCAATGTCTTCTTTCGCACCAGTACAATTTATAATGGAGCCAGGAACTCTCAACATCTAGCTCCTCAAAATCATCTTTTTTTGGTGCCAGTACTATACATCAAGGAGGCAAAACTGCTGTGTGGTAAACTTGAAAATTGCTATACATGACCAATCTTCCTCTCCTTTCTTGTAAAACTGATTCCTAGTAGCCCTTTTCCTCATATTCCATTGCACTTCATTCAGAGAACTTCCTTTTCTATCATGGAGTGTTCACCTACTTCATTACTCCCTGGTGGTCTAGTGGTTAGGATTCGGCGCTCTCACCGCCGCGGCCCGGGTTCGATTCCCGGTCAGGGAAAGGGAGGTCTTCTGACTGTTTTTGACGAAAACACAGATTTATCAAACGTAAAAAAATCTTACACTTCAGAGCATCATTTCTCATATGAAATCGTCTTTAAGTAGACTTGAGAAGCTGTGAGTGGTCAAAACAGATCATGGAAATTGATAACAAAGGGTGAGATGTCTTTCTAAATGAATTTTTGCTACTAAAAGACTTGTGCTCTTGTAGAAAAGAGAATTTTGTCAGAACTATTCAGGCCATGTTTGATATCTGAATCATCAATGTCTTCTTTCGCACCAGTACAATTTATAATGGAGCCAGGAACTCTCAACATCTAGCTCCTCAAAATCATCTTTTTTTGGTGCCAGTACTATACATCAAGGAGGCAAAACTGCTGTGTGGTAAACTTGAAAATTGCTATACATGACCAATCTTCCTCTCCTTTCTTGTAAAACTGATTCCTAGTAGCCCTTTTCCTCATATTCCATTGCACTTCATTCAGAGAACTTCCTTTTCTATCATGGAGTGTTCACCTACTTCATCACTCCCTGGTGGTCTAGTGGTTAGGATTCGGCGCTCTCACGGCCGCGGCCTGGGTTCGATTCCCGGTCAGGGAAAGGGAGGTCTTCTGACTGTTTTTGACGAAAACACAGATTTATCAAACGTAAAAAAATCTTACACTTCAGAGCATCATTTCTCATATGAAATCGTCTTTAAGTAGACTTGAGAAGCTGTGAGTGGTCAAAACAGATCATGGAAATTGATAACAAAGGGTGAGATGTCTTTCTAAATGAATTTTTGCTACTAAAAGACTTGTGCTCTTGTAGAAAAGAGAATTTTGTCAGAACTATTCAGGCCATGTTTGATATCTGAATCATCAATGTCTTCTTTCGCACCAGTACAATTTATAATGGAGCCAGGAACTCTCAACATCTAGCTCCTCAAAATCATCTTTTTTTGGTGCCAGTACTATACATCAAGGAGGCAAAACTGCTGTGTGGTAAACTTGAAAATTGCTATACATGACCAATCTTCCTCTCCTTTCTTGTAAAACTGATTCCTAGTAGCCCTTTTCCTCATATTCCATTGCACTTCATTCAGAGAACTTCCTTTTCTATCATGGAGTGTTCACCTACTTCATCACTCCCTGGTGGTCTAGTGGTTAGGATTCGGCGCTCTCACCGCCGCGGCCCGGGTTCGATTCCCGGTCAGGGAAAGGGATGTCTTCTGACTGTTTTTGACGAAAACACAGATTTATCAAACGTAAAAAAATCTTACACTTCAGAGCATCATTTCTCATATGAAATCGTCTTTAAGTAGACTTGAGAAGCTGTGAGTGGTCAAAACAGATCATGGAAATTGATAACAAAGGGTGAGATGTCTTTCTAAATGAATTTTTGCTACTAAAAGACTTGTGCTCTTGTAGAAAAGAGAATTTTGTCAGAACTATTCAGGCCATATCTGAATCATCAATGTCTTCTTTCGCACCAGTACAATTTATAATGGAGCCAGGAACTCTCAACATCTAGCTCCTCAAAATCATCTTTTTTTGGTGCCAGTACTATACATCAAGGAGGCAAAACTGCTGTGTGGTAAACTTGAAAATTGCTATACATGACCAATCTTCCTCTCCTTTCTTGTAAAACTGATTCCTAGTAGCCCTTTTCCTCATATTCCATTGCACTTCATTCAGAGAACTTCCTTTTCTATCATGGAGTGTTCACCTACTTCATCACTCCCTGGTGGTCTAGTGGTTAGGATTCGGCGCTCTCACCGCCGCGGCCCGGGTTCGATTCCCGGTCAGGGAAAGGGAGGTCTTCTGACTGTTTTTGACGAAAACACAGATTTATCAAACGTAAAAAAATCTTACACTTCAGAGCATCATTTCTCATATGAAATCGTCTTTAAGTAGACTTGAGAAGCTGTGAGTGGTCAAAACAGATCATGGAAATTGATAACAAAGGGTGAGATGTCTTTCTAAATGAATTTTTGCTACTAAAAGACTTGTGCTCTTGTAGAAAAGAGAATTTTGTCAGAACTATTCAGGCCATGTTTGATATCTGAATCATCAATGTATTCTTTCGCACCAGTACAATTTATAATGGAGCCAGGAACTCTCAACATCTAGCTCCTCAAAATCATCTTTTTTTGGTGCCAGTACTATACATCAAGGAGGCAAAACTGCTGTGTGGTAAACTTGAAAATTGCTATACATGACCAATCTTCCTCTCCTTTCTTGTAAAACTGATTCCTAGTAGCCCTTTTCCTCATATTCCATTGCACTTCATTCAGAGAACTTCCTTTTCTATCATGGAGTGTTCACCTACTTCATCACTCCCTGGTGGTCTAGTGGTTAGGATTCGGCGCTCTCACCGCCGCGGCCCGGGTTCGATTCCCGGTCAGGGAAAGGGAGGTCTTCTGACTGTTTTTGACGAAAACACAGATTTATCAAACGTAAAAAAATCTTACACTTCAGAGCATCATTTCTCATATGAAATCGTCTTTAAGTAGACTTGAGAAGCTGTGAGTGGTCAAAACAGATCATGGAAATTGATAACAAAGGGTGAGATGTCTTTCTAAATGAATTTTTGCTACTAAAAGACTTGTGCTCTTGTAGAAAAGAGAATTTTGTCAGAACTATTCAGGCCATGTTTGATATCTGAATCATCAATGTCTTCTTTCGCACCAGTACAATTTATAATGGAGCCAGGAACTCTCAACATCTAGCTCCTCAAAATCATCTTTTTTTGGTGCCAGTACTATACATCAAGGAGGCAAAACTGCTGTGTGGTAAACTTGAAAATTGCTATACATGACCAATCTTCCTCTCCTTTCTTGTAAAACTGATTCCTAGTAGCCCTTTTCCTCATATTCCATTGCACTTCATTCAGAGAACTTCCTTTTCTATCATGGAGTGTTCACCTACTTCATCACTCCCTGGTGGTCTAGTGGTTAGGATTCGGCGCTCTCACCGCCGCGGCCCGGGTTCGATTCCCGGTCAGGGAAAGGGATGTCTTCTGACTGTTTTTGACGAAAACACAGATTTATCAAACGTAAAAAAATCTTACACTTCAGAGCATCATTTCTCATATGAAATCGTCTTTAAGTAGACTTGAGAAGCTGTGAGTGGTCAAAACAGATCATGGAAATTGATAACAAAGGGTGAGATGTCTTTCTAAATGAATTTTTGCTACTAAAAGACTTGTGCTCTTGTAGAAAAGAGAATTTTGTCAGAACTATTCAGGCCATATCTGAATCATCAATGTCTTCTTTCGCACCAGTACAATTTATAATGGAGCCAGGAACTCTCAACATCTAGCTCCTCAAAATCATCTTTTTTTGGTGCCAGTACTATACATCAAGGAGGCAAAACTGCTGTGTGGTAAACTTGAAAATTGCTATACATGACCAATCTTCCTCTCCTTTCTTGTAAAACTGATTCCTAGTAGCCCTTTTCCTCATATTCCATTGCACTTCATTCAGAGAACTTCCTTTTCTATCATGGAGTGTTCACCTACTTCATCACTCCCTGGTGGTCTAGTGGTTAGGATTCGGCGCTCTCACCGCCGCGGCCCGGGTTCGATTCCCGGTCAGGGAAAGGGAGGTCTTCTGACTGTTTTTGACGAAAACACAGATTTATCAAACGTAAAAAAATCTTACACTTCAGAGCATCATTTCTCATATGAAATCGTCTTTAAGTAGACTTGAGAAGCTGTGAGTGGTCAAAACAGATCATGGAAATTGATAACAAAGGGTGAGATGTCTTTCTAAATGAATTTTTGCTACTAAAAGACTTGTGCTCTTGTAGAAAAGAGAATTTTGTCAGAACTATTCAGGCCATGTTTGATATCTGAATCATCAATGTATTCTTTCGCACCAGTACAATTTATAATGGAGCCAGGAACTCTCAACATCTAGCTCCTCAAAATCATCTTTTTTTGGTGCCAGTACTATACATCAAGGAGGCAAAACTGCTGTGTGGTAAACTTGAAAATTGCTATACATGACCAATCTTCCTCTCCTTTCTTGTAAAACTGATTCCTAGTAGCCCTTTTCCTCATATTCCATTGCACTTCATTCAGAGAACTTCCTTTTCTATCATGGAGTGTTCACCTACTTCATCACTCCCTGGTGGTCTAGTGGTTAGGATTCGGCGCTCTCACCGCCGCGGTCCGGGTTCGATTCCCGGTCAGGGAAAGGGAGGTCTTCTGACTGTTTTTGACTAAAACACAGATTTATCAAACGTAAAAAAATCTTACACTTCAGAGCATCATTTCTCATATGAAATCGTCTTTAAGTAGACTTGAGAAGCTGTGAGTGGTCAAAACAGATCATGGAGATTGATAACAAAGGGTGAGATGTCTTTCTAAATGAATTTTTGCTACTAAAAGACTTGTGCTCTTGTAGAAAAGAGAATTTTGTCAGAACTATTCAGGCCATGTTTGATATCTGAATCATCAATGTCTTCTTTCGCACCAGTACAATTTATAATGGAGCCAGGAACTCTCAACATCTAGCTCCTCAAAATCATCTTTTTTTGGTGCCAGTACTATACATCAAGGAGGCAAAACTGCTGTGTGGTAAACTTGAAAATTGCTATACATGACCAATCTTCCTCTCCTTTCTTGTAAAACTGATTCCTAGTAGCCCTTTTCCTCATATTCCATTGCACTTCATTCAGAGAACTTCCTTTTCTATCATGGAGTGTTCACCTACTTCATTACTCCCTGGTGGTCTAGTGGTTAGGATTCGGCGCTCTCACCGCCGCGGCCCGGGTTCGATTCCCGGTCAGGGAAAGGGAGGTCTTCTGACCGTTTTTGACGAAAACACAGATTTATCAAACGTAAAAAAATCTTACACTTCAGAGCATCATTTCTCATATGAAATCGTCTTTAAGTAGACTTGAGAAGCTGTGAGTGGTCAAAACAGATCATGGAAATTGATAACAAAGGGTGAGATGTCTTTCTAAATGAATTTTTGCTACTAAAAGACTTGTGCTCTTGTAGAAAAGAGAATTTTGTCAGAACTATTCAGGCCATGTTTGATATCTGAATCATCAATGTCTTCTTTCGCACCAGTACAATTTATAATGGAGCCAGGAACTCTCAACATCTAGCTCCTCAAAATCATCTTTTTTTGGTGCCAGTACTATACATCAAGGAGGCAAAACTGCTGTGTGGTAAACTTGAAAATTGCTATACATGACCAATCTTCCTCTCCTTTCTTGTAAAACTGATTCCTAGTAGCCCTTTTCCTCATATTCCATTGCACTTCATTCAGAGAACTTCCTTTTCTATCATGGAGTGTTCACCTACTTCATCACTCCCTGGTGGTCTAGTGGTTAGGATTCGGCGCTCTCACCGCCGCGGCCCGGGTTCGATTCCCGGTCAGGGAAAGGGAGGTCCCTGGTGGTCTAGTGGTTAGGATTCGGCGCTCTCACCGCCGCGGCCCGGGTTCGATTCCCGGTCAGGGAAAGGGAGGTCTTCTGACTGTTTTTGACGAAAACACAGATTTATCAAACGTAAAAAAATCTTACACTTCAGAGCATCATTTCTCATATGAAATCGTCTTTAAGTAGACTTGAGAAGCTGTGAGTGGTCAAAACAGATCATGGAAATTGATAACAAAGGGTGAGATGTCTTTCTAAATGAATTTTTGCTACTAAAAGACTTGTGCTCTTGTAGAAAAGAGAATTTTGTCAGAACTATTCAGGCCATGTTTGATATCTGAATCATCAATGTCTTCTTTCGCACCAGTACAATTTATAATGGAGCCAGGAACTCTCAACATCTAGCTCCTCAAAATCATCTTTTTTTGGTGCCAGTACTATACATCAAGGAGGCAAAACTGCTGTGTGGTAAACTTGAAAATTGCTATACATGACCAATCTTCCTCTCCTTTCTTGTAAAACTGATTCCTAGTAGCCCTTTTCCTCATATTCCATTGCACTTCATTCAGAGAACTTCCTTTTCTATCATGGAGTGTTCACCTACTTCATCACTCCCTGGTGGTCTAGTGGTTAGGATTCGGCGCTCTCACCGCCGCGGCCTGGGTTCGATTCCCGGTCAGGGAAAGGGAGGTCTTCTGACTGTTTTTGACGAAAACACAGATTTATCAAACGTAAAAAAATCTTACACTTCAGAGCATCATTTCTCATATGAAATCGTCTTTAAGTAGACTTCATCACTCCCTGGTGGTCTAGTGGTTAGGATTCGGCGCTCTCACCGCCGCGGCCCGGGTTCGATTCCCGGTCAGGGAAAGGGATGTCTTCTGACTGTTTTTGACGAAAACACAGATTTATCAAACGTAAAAAAATCTTACACTTCAGAGCATCATTTCTCATATGAAATCGTCTTTAAGTAGACTTGAGAAGCTGTGAGTGGTCAAAACAGATCATGGAAATTGATAACAAAGGGTGAGATGTCTTTCTAAATGAATTTTTGCTACTAAAAGACTTGTGCTCTTGTAGAAAAGAGAATTTTGTCAGAACTATTCAGGCCATATCTGAATCATCAATGTCTTCTTTCGCACCAGTACAATTTATAATGGAGCCAGGAACTCTCAACATCTAGCTCCTCAAAATCATCTTTTTTTGGTGCCAGTACTATACATCAAGGAGGCAAAACTGCTGTGTGGTAAACTTGAAAATTGCTATACATGACCAATCTTCCTCTCCTTTCTTGTAAAACTGATTCCTAGTAGCCCTTTTCCTCATATTCCATTGCACTTCATTCAGAGAACTTCCTTTTCTATCATGGAGTGTTCACCTACTTCATCACTCCCTGGTGGTCTAGTGGTTAGGATTCGGCGCTCTCACCGCCGCGGCCCGGGTTCGATTCCCGGTCAGGGAAAGGGAGGTCTTCTGACTGTTTTTGACGAAAACACAGATTTATCAAACGTAAAAAAATCTTACACTTCAGAGCATCATTTCTCATATGAAATCGTCTTTAAGTAGACTTGAGAAGCTGTGAGTGGTCAAAACAGATCATGGAAATTGATAACAAAGGGTGAGATGTCTTTCTAAATGAATTTTTGCTACTAAAAGACTTGTGCTCTTGTAGAAAAGAGAATTTTGTCAGAACTATTCAGGCCATGTTTGATATCTGAATCATCAATGTATTCTTTCGCACCAGTACAATTTATAATGGAGCCAGGAACTCTCAACATCTAGCTCCTCAAAATCATCTTTTTTTGGTGCCAGTACTATACATCAAGGAGGCAAAACTGCTGTGTGGTAAACTTGAAAATTGCTATACATGACCAATCTTCCTCTCCTTTCTTGTAAAACTGATTCCTAGTAGCCCTTTTCCTCGTATTCCATTGCACTTCATTCAGAGAACTTCCTTTTCTATCATGGAGTGTTCACCTACTTCATCACTCCCTGGTGGTCTAGTGGTTAGGATTCGGCGCTCTCACCGCCGCGGCCCGGTTTCAATTCCCAGTCAGGGAAAGGGAGGTCTTCTGACTGTTTTTGACGAAAACACAGATTTATCAAACGTGAAAAAATCTTACACTTCAGAGCATCATTTCTCATATGAAATCGTCTTTAAGTAGACTTGAGAAGCTGTGAGTGGTCAAAACAGATCATGGAGATTGATAACAAAGGGTGAGATGTCTTTCTAAATGAATTTTTGCTACTAAAAGACTTGTGCTCTTGTAGAAAAGAGAATTTTGTCAGAACTATTCAGGCCATGTTTGATATCTGAATCATCAATGTCTTCTTTCGCACCAGTACAATTTATAATGGAGCCAGGAACTCTCAACATCTAGCTCCTCAAAATCATCTTTTTTTGGTGCCAGTACTATACATCAAGGAGGCAAAACTGCTGTGTGGTAAACTTGAAAATTGCTATACATGACCAATCTTCCTCTCCTTTCTTGTAAAACTGATTCCTAGTAGCCCTTTTCCTCATATTCCATTGCACTTCATTCAGAGAACTTCCTTTTCTATCATGGAGTGTTCACCTACTTCATTACTCCCTGGTGGTCTAGTGGTTAGGATTCGGCGCTCTCACCGCCGCGGCCCGGGTTCGATTCCCGGTCAGGGAAAGGGAGGTCTTCTGACTGTTTTTGACGAAAACACAGATTTATCAAACGTAAAAAAATCTTACACTTCAGAGCATCATTTCTCATATGAAATCGTCTTTAAGTAGACTTGAGAAGCTGTGAGTGGTCAAAACAGATCATGGAAATTGATAACAAAGGGTGAGATGTCTTTCTAAATGAATTTTTGCTACTAAAAGACTTGTGCTCTTGTAGAAAAGAGAATTTTGTCAGAACTATTCAGGCCATGTTTGATATCTGAATCATCAATGTCTTCTTTCGCACCAGTACAATTTATAATGGAGCCAGGAACTCTCAACATCTAGCTCCTCAAAATCATCTTTTTTTGGTGCCAGTACTATACATCAAGGAGGCAAAACTGCTGTGTGGTAAACTTGAAAATTGCTATACATGACCAATCTTCCTCTCCTTTCTTGTAAAACTGATTCCTAGTAGCCCTTTTCCTCATATTCCATTGCACTTCATTCAGAGAACTTCCTTTTCTATCATGGAGTGTTCACCTACTTCATCACTCCCTGGTGGTCTAGTGGTTAGGATTCGGCGCTCTCACCGCCGCGGCCCGGGTTCGGTTCCCGGTCAGGGAAAGGGAGGTCTTCTGACTGTTTTTGACGAAAACACAGATTTATCAAACGTAAAAAAATCTTACACTTCAGAGCATCATTTCTCATATGAAATCGTCTTTAAGTAGACTTGAGAAGCTGTGAGTGGTCAAAACAGATCATGGAAATTGATAACAAAGGGTGAGATGTCTTTCTAAATGAATTTTTGCTACTAAAAGACTTGTGCTCTTGTAGAAAAGAGAATTTTGTCAGAACTATTCAGGCCATGTTTGATATCTGAATCATCAATGTCTTCTTTCGCACCAGTACAATTTATAATGGAGCCAGGAACTCTCAACATCTAGCTCCTCAAAATCATCTTTTTTTGGTGCCAGTACTATACATCAAGGAGGCAAAACTGCTGTGTGGTAAACTTGAAAATTGCTATACATGACCAATCTTCCTCTCCTTTCTTGTAAAACTGATTCCTAGTAGCCCTTTTCCTCATATTCCATTGCACTTCATTCAGAGAACTTCCTTTTCTATCATGGAGTGTTCACCTACTTCATTACTCCCTGGTGGTCTAGTGGTTAGGATTCGGCGCTCTCACCGCCGCGGCCCGGGTTCGATTCCCGGTCAGGGAAAGGGAGGTCTTCTGACTGTTTTTGACGAAAACACAGATTTATCAAACGTAAAAAAATCTTACACTTCAGAGCATCATTTCTCATATGAAATCGTCTTTAAGTAGACTTGAGAAGCTGTGAGTGGTCAAAACAGATCATGGAAATTGATAACAAAGGGTGAGATGTCTTTCTAAATGAATTTTTGCTACTAAAAGACTTGTGCTCTTGTAGAAAAGAGAATTTTGTCAGAACTATTCAGGCCATGTTTGATATCTGAATCATCAATGTCTTCTTTCGCACCAGTACAATTTATAATGGAGCCAGGAACTCTCAACATCTAGCTCCTCAAAATCATCTTTTTTTGGTGCCAGTACTATACATCAAGGAGGCAAAACTGCTGTGTGGTAAACTTGAAAATTGCTATACATGACCAATCTTCCTCTCCTTTCTTGTAAAACTGATTCCTAGTAGCCCTTTTCCTCATATTCCATTGCACTTCATTCAGAGAACTTCCTTTTCTATCATGGAGTGTTCACCTACTTCATTACTCCCTGGTGGTCTAGTGGTTAGGATTCGGCGCTCTCACCGCCGCGGCCCGGGTTCGATTCCCAGTCAGGGAAAGGGAGGTCTTCTGACTGTTTTTGACGAAAACACAGATTTATCAAACGTAAAAAAATCTTACACTTCAGAGCATCATTTCTCATATGAAATCGTCTTTAAGTAGACTTGAGAAGCTGTGAGTGGTCAAAACAGATCATGGAAATTGATAACAAAGGGTGAGATGTCTTTCTAAATGAATTTTTGCTACTAAAAGACTTGTGCTCTTGTAGAAAAGAGAATTTTGTCAGAACTATTCAGGCCATGTTTGATATCTGAATCATCAATGTCTTCTTTCGCACCAGTACAATTTATAATGGAGCCAGGAACTCTCAACATCTAGCTCCTCAAAATCATCTTTTTTTGGTGCCAGTACTATACATCAAGGAGGCAAAACTGCTGTGTGGTAAACTTGAAAATTGCTATACATGACCAATCTTCCTCTCCTTTCTTGTAAAACTGATTCCTAGTAGCCCTTTTCCTCATATTCCATTGCACTTCATTCAGAGAACTTCCTTTTCTATCATGGAGTGTTCACCTACTTCATCACTCCCTGCTGGTCTAGTGGTTAGGATTCGGCGCTCTCACCGCCGCGGCCCGGGTTCGATTCCCGGTCAGGGAAAGGGAGGTCTTCTGACTGTTTTTGACGAAAACACAGATTTATCAAACGTAAAAAAATCTTACACTTCAGAGCATCATTTCTCATATGAAATCGTCTTTAAGTAGACTTGAGAAGCTGTGAGTGGTCAAAACAGATCATGGAGATTGATAACAAAGGGTGAGATGTCTTTCTAAATGAATTTTTGCTACTAAAAGACTTGTGCTCTTGTAGAAAAGAGAATTTTGTCAGAACTATTCAGGCCATGTTTGATATCTGAATCATCAATGTCTTCTTTCGCACCAGTACAATTTATAATGGAGCCAGGAACTCTCAACATCTAGCTCCTCAAAATCATCTTTTTTTGGTGCCAGTACTATACATCAAGGAGGCAAAACTGCTGTGTGGTAAACTTGAAAATTGCTATACATGACCAATCTTCCTCTCCTTTCTTGTAAAACTGATTCCTAGTAGCCCTTTTCCTCATATTCCATTGCACTTCATTCAGAGAACTTCCTTTTCTATCATGGAGTGTTCACCTACTTCATTACTCCCTGGTGGTCTAGTGGTTAGGATTCGGCGCTCTCACCGCCGCGGCCCGGGTTCGATTCCCGGTCAGGGAAAGGGAGGTCTTCTGACTGTTTTTGACGAAAACACAGATTTATCAAACGTAAAAAAATCTTACACTTCAGAGCATCATTTCTCATATGAAATCGTCTTTAAGTAGACTTGAGAAGCTGTGAGTGGTCAAAACAGATCATGGAAATTGATAACAAAGGGTGAGATGTCTTTCTAAATGAATTTTTGCTACTAAAAGACTTGTGCTCTTGTAGAAAAGAGAATTTTGTCAGAACTATTCAGGCCATGTTTGATATCTGAATCATCAATGTCTTCTTTCGCACCAGTACAATTTATAATGGAGCCAGGAACTCTCAACATCTAGCTCCTCAAAATCATCTTTTTTTGGTGCCAGTACTATACATCAAGGAGGCAAAACTGCTGTGTGGTAAACTTGAAAATTGCTATACATGACCAATCTTCCTCTCCTTTCTTGTAAAACTGATTCCTAGTAGCCCTTTTCCTCATATTCCATTGCACTTCATTCAGAGAACTTCCTTTTCTATCATGGAGTGTTCACCTACTTCATCACTCCCTGGTGGTCTAGTGGTTAGGATTCGGCGCTCTCACCGCCGCGGCCCGGGTTCGATTCCCGGTCAGGGAAAGGGAGGTCTTCTGACTGTTTTTGACGAAAACACAGATTTATCAAACGTAAAAAAATCTTACACTTCAGAGCATCATTTCTCATATGAAATCGTCTTTAAGTAGACTTGAGAAGCTGTGAGTGGTCAAAACAGATCATGGAAATTGATAACAAAGGGTGAGATGTCTTTCTAAATGAATTTTTGCTACTAAAAGACTTGTGCTCTTGTAGAAAAGAGAATTTTGTCAGAACTATTCAGGCCATGTTTGATATCTGAATCATCAATGTCTTCTTTCGCACCAGTACAATTTATAATGGAGCCAGGAACTCTCAACATCTAGCTCCTCAAAATCATCTTTTTTTGGTGCCAGTACTATACATCAAGGAGGCAAAACTGCTGTGTGGTAAACTTGAAAATTGCTATACATGACCAATCTTCCTCTCCTTTCTTGTAAAACTGATTCCTAGTAGCCCTTTTCCTCATATTCCATTGCACTTCATTCAGAGAACTTCCTTTTCTATCATGGAGTGTTCACCTACTTCATCACTCCCTGGTGGTCTAGTGGTTAGGATTCGGCGCTCTCACCGCCGCGGCCCGGGTTCGATTCCCGGTCAGGGAAAGGGATGTCTTCTGACTGTTTTTGACGAAAACACAGATTTATCAAACGTAAAAAAATCTTACACTTCAGAGCATCATTTCTCATATGAAATCGTCTTTAAGTAGACTTGAGAAGCTGTGAGTGGTCAAAACAGATCATGGAAATTGATAACAAAGGGTGAGATGTCTTTCTAAATGAATTTTTGCTACTAAAAGACTTGTGCTCTTGTAGAAAAGAGAATTTTGTCAGAACTATTCAGGCCATATCTGAATCATCAATGTCTTCTTTCGCACCAGTACAATTTATAATGGAGCCAGGAACTCTCAACATCTAGCTCCTCAAAATCATCTTTTTTTGGTGCCAGTACTATACATCAAGGAGGCAAAACTGCTGTGTGGTAAACTTGAAAATTGCTATACATGACCAATCTTCCTCTCCTTTCTTGTAAAACTGATTCCTAGTAGCCCTTTTCCTCATATTCCATTGCACTTCATTCAGAGAACTTCCTTTTCTATCATGGAGTGTTCACCTACTTCATCACTCCCTGGTGGTCTAGTGGTTAGGATTCGGCGCTCTCACCGCCGCGGCCCGGGTTCGATTCCCGGTCAGGGAAAGGGAGGTCTTCTGACTGTTTTTGACGAAAACACAGATTTATCAAACGTAAAAAAATCTTACACTTCAGAGCATCATTTCTCATATGAAATCGTCTTTAAGTAGACTTGAGAAGCTGTGAGTGGTCAAAACAGATCATGGAAATTGATAACAAAGGGTGAGATGTCTTTCTAAATGAATTTTTGCTACTAAAAGACTTGTGCTCTTGTAGAAAAGAGAATTTTGTCAGAACTATTCAGGCCATGTTTGATATCTGAATCATCAATGTATTCTTTCGCACCAGTACAATTTATAATGGAGCCAGGAACTCTCAACATCTAGCTCCTCAAAATCATCTTTTTTTGGTGCCAGTACTATACATCAAGGAGGCAAAACTGCTGTGTGGTAAACTTGAAAATTGCTATACATGACCAATCTTCCTCTCCTTTCTTGTAAAACTGATTCCTAGTAGCCCTTTTCCTCGTATTCCATTGCACTTCATTCAGAGAACTTCCTTTTCTATCATGGAGTGTTCACCTACTTCATCACTCCCTGGTGGTCTAGTGGTTAGGATTCGGCGCTCTCACCGCCGCGGCCCGGTTTCAATTCCCAGTCAGGGAAAGGGAGATCTTCTGACTGTTTTTGACGAAAACACAGATTTATCAAACGTGAAAAAATCTTACACTTCAGAGCATCATTTCTCATATGAAATCGTCTTTAAGTAGACTTGAGAAGCTGTGAGTGGTCAAAACAGATCATGGAAATTGATAACAAAGGGTGAGATGTCTTTCTAAATGAATTTTTGCTACTAAAAGACTTGTGCTCTTGTAGAAAAGAGAATTTTGTCAGAACTATTCAGGCCATGTTTGATATCTGAATCATCAATGTCTTCTTTCGCACCAGTACAATTTATAATGGAGCCAGGAACTCTCAACATCTAGCTCCTCAAAATCATCTTTTTTTGGTGCCAGTACTATACATCAAGGAGGCAAAACTGCTGTGTGGTAAACTTGAAAATTGCTATACATGACCAATCTTCCTCTCCTTTCTTGTAAAACTGATTCCTAGTAGCCCTTTTCCTCATATTCCATTGCACTTCATTCAGAGAACTTCCTTTTCTATCATGGAGTGTTCACCTACTTCATCACTCCCTGGTGGTCTAGTGGTTAGGATTCGGCGCTCTCACCGCCGCGGTCCGGGTTCGATTCCCGGTCAGGGAAAGGGAGGTCTTCTGACTGTTTTTGACTAAAACACAGATTTATCAAACGTAAAAAAATCTTACACTTCAGAGCATCATTTCTCATATGAAATCGTCTTTAAGTAGACTTGAGAAGCTGTGAGTGGTCAAAACAGATCATGGAAATTGATAACAAAGTGTGAGATGTCTTTCTAAATGAATTTTTGCTACTAAAAGACTTGTGCTCTTGTAGAAAAGAGAATTTTGTCAGAACTATTCAGGCCATGTTTGATATCTGAATCATCAATGTCTTCTTTCGCACCAGTACAATTTATAATGGAGCCAGGAACTCTCAACATCTAGCTTCTCAAAATCATCTTTTTTTGGTGCCAGTACTATACATCAAGGAGGCAAAACTGCTGTGTGGTAAACTTGAAAATAGCTATACATGACCAATCTTCCTCTCCTTTCTTGTAAAACTGATTCCTAGTAGCCCTTTTCCTCATATTCCATTGCACTTCATTCAGAGAACTTCCTTTTCTATCATGGAGTGTTCACCTACTTCATCACTCCCTGGTGGTCTAGTGGTTAGGATTCGGCGCTCTCACCGCCGCGGTTCGGGTTCGATTCCCGGTCAGGGAAAGGGAGGTCTTCTGACTGTTTTTGACGAAAACACAGATTTATCAAACGTAAAAAAATATTACACTTCAGAGCATCATTTCTCATATGAAATCGTCTTTAAGTAGACTTGAGAAGCTGTGAGTGGTCAAAACAGATCATGGAAATTGATAACAAAGGGAGAGATGTCTTTCTAAATGAATTTTTGCTACTAAAAGACTTGTGCTCTTGTAGAAAAGAGAATTTTGTCAGAACTATTCAGGCCATGTTTGATATCTGAATCATCAATGTCTTCTTTCGCACCAGTACAATTTATAATGGAGCCAGGAACTCTCAACATCTAGCTCCTCAAAATCATCTTTTTTTGGTGCCAGTACTATACATCAAGGAGGCAAAACTGCTGTGTGGTAAACTTGAAAATAGCTATACATGACCAATCTTCCTCTCCTTTCTTGTAAAACTGATTCCTAGTAGCCCTTTTCCTCATATTCCATTGCACTTCATTCAGAGAACTTCCTTTTCTATCATGGAGTGTTCACCTACTTCATCACTCCCTGGTGGTCTAGTGGTTAGGATTCGGCGCTCTCACCGCCGCGGTCAGGGTTCGATTCCCGGTTAGGGAAAGGGAGGTCTTCTGACTGTTTTTGACGAAAACACAGATTTATCAAACGTAAAAAAATCTTACACTTCAGAGCATCATTTCTCATATGAAATCGTCTTTAAGTAGACTTGAGAAGCTGTGAGTGGTCAAAACAGATCATGGAAATTGATAACAAAGGGAGAGATGTCTTTCTAAATGAATTTTTGCTACTAAAAGACTTGTGCTCTTGTAGAAAAGAGAATTTTGTCAGAACTACAGGTATTCAGGCCATGTTTGATATCTGAATCATCAATGTCTTCTTTCGCACCAGTACAATTTATAATGGAGCCAGGAACTCTCAACATCTAGCTCCTCAAAATCATCTTTTTTTGGTGCCAGTACTATACATCAAGGAGGCAAAACTGCTGTGTGGTAAACTTGAAAATTGCTATACATGACCAATCTTCCTCTCCTTTCTTGTAAAACTGATTCCTAGTAGCCCTTTTCCTCATATTCCATTGCACTTCATTCAGAGAACTTCCTTTTCTATCATGGAGTGTTCACCTACTCCATCACTCACTGGTGGTCTAGTGGTTAGGATTCGGCGCTCTCACCGCCGCGGCCCGGGTTCGATTCCCGGTCAGGGAAAGGGAGGTCTTCTGACTGTTTTTGACGAAAACACAGATTTATCAAACGTAAAAAAATCTTACACTTCAGAGCATCATTTCTCATATGAAATCGTCTTTAAGTAGACTTGAGAAGCTGTGAGTGGTCAAAACAGATCATGGAAATTGATAACAAAGGGTGAGATGTCTTTCTAAATGAATTTTTGCTACTAAAAGACTTGTGCTCTTGTAGAAAAGAGAATTTTGTCAGAACTATTCAGGCCATGTTTGATATCTGAATCATCAATGTATTCTTTCGCACCAGTACAATTTATAATGGAGCCAGGAACTCTCAACATCTAGCTCCTCAAAATCATCTTTTTTTGGTGCCAGTACTATACATCAAGGAGGCAAAACTGCTGTGTGGTAAACTTGAAAATTGCTATACATGACCAATCTTCCTCTCCTTTCTTGTAAAACTGATTCCTAGTAGCCCTTTTCCTCATATTCCATTGCACTTCATTCAGAGAACTTCCTTTTCTATCATGGAGTGTTCACCTACTTCATCACTCCCTGGTGGTCTAGTGGTTAGGATTCGGCGCTCTCACTGCCGCGGCCCGGGTTCGATTCCCGGTCAGGGAAAGGGAGGTCTTCTGACTGTTTTTGACGAAAACACAGATTTATCAAACGTAAAAAAATCTTACACTTCAGAGCATCATTTCTCATATGAAATTGTCTTTAAGTAGACTTGAGAAGCTGTGAGTGGTCAAAACAGATCATGGAAATTGATAACAAAGGGTGAGATGTCTTTCTAAATGAATTTTTTCTACTAAAAGACTTGTGCTCTTGTAGAAAAGAGAATTTTGTCAGAACTATTCAGGCCATGTTTGATATCTGAATCATCAATGTATTCTTTCGCACCAGTACAATTTATAATGGAGCCAGGAACTCTCAACATCTAGCTCCTCAAAATCATCTTTTTTTGGTGCCAGTACTATACATCAAGGAGGCAAAACTGCTGTGTGGTAAACTTGAAAATTGCTATACATGACCAATCTTCCTCTCCTTTCTTGTAAAACTGATTCCTAGTAGCCCTTTTCCTCGTATTCCATTGCACTTCATTCAGAGAACTTCCTTTTCTATCATGGAGTGTTCACCTACTTCATCACTCCCTGGTGGTCTAGTGGTTAGGATTCGGCGCTCTCACCGCCGCGGCCCGGGTTCGATTCCCGGTCAGGGAAAGGGAGGTCTTCTGACTGTTTTTGACGAAAACACAGATTTATCAAACGTAAAAAAATCTTACACTTCAGAGCATCATTTCTCATATGAAATCGTCTTTAAGTAGACTTGAGAAGCTGTGAGTGGTCAAAACAGATCATGGAAATTGATAACAAAGGGTGAGATGTCTTTCTAAATGAATTTTTGCTACTAAAAGACTTGTGCTCTTGTAGAAAAGAGAATTTTGTCAGAACTATTCAGGCCATGTTTGATATCTGAATCATCAATGTCTTCTTTCGCACCAGTACAATTTATAATGGAGCCAGGAACTCTCAACATCGAGCTCCTCACAATCATCTTTTTTTGGTGCCAGTACTATACATCAAGGAGGCAAAACTGCTGTGTGGTAAACTTGAAAATTGCTATACATGACCAATCTTCCTCTCCTTTCTTGTAAAACTGATTCCTAGTAGCCCTTTTCCTCATATTCCATTGCACTTCATTCAGAGAACTTCCTTTTCTATCATGGAGTGTTCACCTACTTCATCACTCCCTGGTGGTCTAGTGGTTAGGATTCGGCGCTCTCACCGCCGCGGCCAGGGTTCGATTCCCGGTCAGGGAAAGGGATGTCTTCTGAATGTTTTTGACGAAAACACAGATTTATCAAACGTAAAAAAATCTTACACTTCAGAGCATCATTTCTCATATGAAATCGTCTTTAAGTAGACTTGAGAAGCTGTGAGTGGTCAAAACAGATCATGGAAATTGATAACAAAGGGTGAGATGTCTTTCTAAATGAATTTTTGCTACTAAAAGACTTGTGCTCTTGTAGAAAAGAGAATTTTGTCAGAACTATTCAGGCCATGTTTGATATCTGAATCATCAATGTATTCTTTCGCACCAGTACAATTTATAATGGAGCCAGGAACTCTCAACATCTAGCTCCTCAAAATCATCTTTTTTTGGTGCCAGTACTATACATCAAGGAGGCAAAACTGCTGTGTGGTAAACTTGAAAATTGCTATACATGACCAATCTTCCTCTCCTTTCTTGTAAAACTGATTCCTAGTAGCCCTTTTCCTCATATTCCATTGCACTTCATTCAGAGAACTTCCTTTTCTATCATGGAGTGTTCACCTACTGTACTTCATCACTCCCTGGTGGTCTAGTGGTTAGGATTCGGCGCTCTCACTGCCGCGGCCCGGGTTCGATTCCCGGTCAGGGAAAGGGAGGTCTTCTGACTGTTTTTGACGAAAACACAGATTTATCAAACGTAAAAAAATCTTACACTTCAGAGCATCATTTCTCATATGAAATTGTCTTTAAGTAGACTTGAGAAGCTGTGAGTGGTCAAAACAGATCATGGAAATTGATAACAAAGGGTGAGATGTCTTTCTAAATGAATTTTTTCTACTAAAAGACTTGTGCTCTTGTAGAAAAGAGAATTTTGTCAGAACTATTCAGGCCATGTTTGATATCTGAATCATCAATGTCTTCTTTCGCACCAGTACAATTTATAATAGAGCCAGGAACTCTCAACATCTAGCTCCTCAAAATCATCTTTTTTTGGTGCCAGTACTATACATCAAGGAGGCAAAACTGCTGTGTGGTAAACTTGAAAATTGCTATACATGACCAATCTTCCTCTCCTTTCTTGTAAAACTGATTCCTAGTAGCCCTTTTCCTCATATTCCATTGCACTTCATTCAGAGAACTTCATTTTCTATCATGGAGTGGTCACCTACTTCATCACTCCCTGGTGGTTTAGTGGTTAGGATTCGGCGCTCTCACCGCCGCGGCCAGGGTTCGATTCCCGGTCAGGGAAAGGGAGGTCTTCTGACTGTTTTTGACGAAAACACAGATTCTTACACTTCAGAGCATCATTTCTCATATGAAATCGTCTTTAAGTAGACTTGAGAAGCTGTGAGTGGTCAAAACAGATCATGGAAATTGATAACAAAGGGTGAGATGTCTTTCTAAATGAATTTTTGCTACTAAAAGACTTGTGCTCTTGTAGAAAAGAGAATTTTGTCAGAACTATTCAGGCCATGTTTGATATCTGAATCATCAATGTCTTCTTTCGCACCAGTACAATTTATAATGGAGCCAGGAACTCTCAACATCTAGCTCCTCAAAATCATCTTTTTTTGGTGCCAGTACTATACATCAAGGAGGAAAAACTGCTGTGTGGTAAACTTGAAAATTGCTATACATGACCAATCTTCCTCTCCTTTCTTGTAAAACTGATTCCTAGTAGCCCTTTTCCTCATATTCCATTGCACTTCATTCAGAGAACTTCCTTTTCTATCATGGAGTGTTCACCTACTTCATCACTCCCTGGTGGTCTAGTGGTTAGGATTCGGCGCTCTCACCGCCGCGGCCCGGGTTCGATTCCCGGTCAGGGAAAGGGAGGTCTTCTGACTGTTTTTGACGAAAACACAGATTTATCAAACATAAAAAAATCTTACACTTCAGAGCATCATTTCTCATATGAAATCGTCTTTAAGTAGACTTGAGAAGCTGTGAGTGGTCAAAACAGATCATGGAAATTGATAACAAAGGGTGAGATGTCTTTCTAAATGAATTTTTGCTACTAAAAGACTTGTGCTCTTGTAGAAAAGAGAATTTTGTCAGAACTATTCAGGCCATGTTTGATATCTGAATCATCAATGTCTTCTTTCGCACCAGTACAATTTATAATGGAGCCAGGAACTCTCAACATCTAGCTCCTCAAAATCATCTTTTTTTGGTGCCAGTACTATACATCAAGGAGGCAAAACTGCTGTGTGGTAAACTTGAAAATTGCTATACATGACCAATCTTCCTCTCCTTTCTTGTAAAACTGATTCCTAGTAGCCCTTTTCCTCATATTCCATTGCACTTCATTCAGAGAACTTCCTTTTCTATCATGGAGTGTTCACCTACTTCATCACTCCCTGGTGGTCTAGTGGTTAGGATTTGGCGCTCTCACCGCCGCGGCCCAGGTTCGATTCCCGGTCAGTGAAAGGGAGGTCTTCTGACTGTTTTTGACGAAAACACAGATTCTTACACTTCAGAGCATCATTTCTCATATGAAATCGTCTTTAAGTAGACTTGAGAAGCTGTGAGTGGTCAAAACAGATCATGGAAATTGATAACAAAGGGTGAGATGTCTTTCTAAATGAATTTTTGCTACTAAAAGACTTGTGCTCTTGTAGAAAAGAGAATTTTGTCAGAACTATTCAGGCTATGTTTGATATCTGAATCATCAATGTCTTCTTTCGCACCAGTACAATTTATAATGGAGCCAGGAACTCTCAACATCTAGCTCCTCAAAATCATCTTTTTTTGGTGCCAGTACTATACATCAAGGAGGCAAAACTGCTGTGTGGTAAACTTGAAAATTGCTATACATGACCAATCTTCCTCTCCTTTCTTGTAAAACTGATTCCTAGTAGCCCTTTTACTCATATTCCATTGCACTTCATTCAGAGAACTTCCTTTTCTATCATGGAGTGTTCACCTACTTCATCACTCCCTGGTGGTCTAGTGGTTAGGATTCGGCGCTCTCACCGCCGCGGCCCGGGTTCGATTCCCGGTCAGGGAAAGGGAGGTCTTCTGACTGTTTTTGACGAAAACACAGATTTATCAAACGTAAAAAAATCTTACACTTCAGAGTATCATTTCTCATATGAAATCGTCTTTAAGTAGACTTGAGAAGCTGTGAGTGGTCAAAACAGATCATGGAAATTGATAACAAAGGGTGAGATGTCTTTCTAAATGAATTTTTGCTACTAAAAGACTTGTGCTCTTGTAGAAAAGAGAATTTTGTCAGAACTATTCAGGCCATGTTTGATATCTGAATCATCAATGTCTTCTTTCGCACCAGTACAATTTATAATGGAGCCAGGAACTCTCAACATCTAGCTCCTCAAAATCATCTTTTTTTGGTGCCAGTACTATACATCAAGGAGGCAAAACTGCTGTGTGGTAAACTTGAAAATTGCTATACATGACCAATCTTCCTCTCCTTTCTTGTAAAACTGATTCCTAGTAGCCCTTTTCCTCATATTCCATTGCACTTCATTCAGAGAACTTCCTTTTCTATCATGGAGTGTTCACCTACTTCATCACTCCCTGGTGGTCTAGTGGTTAGGATTCGGCGCTCTCACCGCCGCGGCCAGGGTTCGATTCCCGGTCAGGGAAAGGGATGTCTTCTGAATGTTTTTGACGAAAACACAGATTTATCAAACGTAAAAAAATCTTACACTTCAGAGCATCATTTCTCATATGAAATCGTCTTTAAGTAGACTTGAGAAGCTGTGAGTGGTCAAAACAGATCATGGAAATTGATAACAAAGGGTGAGATGTCTTTCTAAATGAATTTTTGCTACTAAAAGACTTGTGCTCTTGTAGAAAAGAGAATTTTGTCAGAACTATTCAGGCCATGTTTGATATCTGAATCATCAATGTATTCTTTCGCACCAGTACAATTTATAATGGAGCCAGGAACTCTCAACATCTAGCTCCTCAAAATCATCTTTTTTTGGTGCCAGTACTATACATCAAGGAGGCAAAACTGCTGTGTGGTAAACTTGAAAATTGCTATACATGACCAATCTTCCTCTCCTTTCTTGTAAAACTGATTCCTAGTAGCCCTTTTCCTCATATTCCATTGCACTTCATTCAGAGAACTTCCTTTTCTATCATGGAGTGTTCACCTACTTCATCACTCCCTGGTGGTCTAGTGGTTAGGATTCGGCGCTCTCACTGCCGCGGCCCGGGTTCGATTCCCGGTCAGGGAAAGGGAGGTCTTCTGACTGTTTTTGACGAAAACACAGATTTATCAAACGTAAAAAAATCTTACACTTCAGAGCATCATTTCTCATATGAAATTGTCTTTAAGTAGACTTGAGAAGCTGTGAGTGGTCAAAACAGATCATGGAAATTGATAACAAAGGGTGAGATGTCTTTCTAAATGAATTTTTTCTACTAAAAGACTTGTGCTCTTGTAGAAAAGAGAATTTTGTCAGAACTATTCAGGCCATGTTTGATATCTGAATCATCAATGTCTTCTTTCGCACCAGTACAATTTATAATAGAGCCAGGAACTCTCAACATCTAGCTCCTCAAAATCATCTTTTTTTGGTGCCAGTACTATACATCAAGGAGGCAAAACTGCTGTGTGGTAAACTTGAAAATTGCTATACATGACCAATCTTCCTCTCCTTTCTTGTAAAACTGATTCCTAGTAGCCCTTTTCCTCATATTCCATTGCACTTCATTCAGAGAACTTCCTTTTCTATCATGGAGTGTTCACCTACTTCATCACTCCCTGGTGGTCTAGTGGTTAGGATTCGGCGCTCTCACCGCCGCGGCCCGGGTTCGATTCCCGGTCAGGGAAAGGGAGGTCTTCTGACTGTTTTTGACGAAAACACAGATTTATCAAACATAAAAAAATCTTACACTTCAGAGCATCATTTCTCATATGAAATCGTCTTTAAGTAGACTTGAGAAGCTGTGAGTGGTCAAAACAGATCATGGAAATTGATAACAAAGGGTGAGATGTCTTTCTAAATGAATTTTTGCTACTAAAAGACTTGTACTCTTGTAGAAAAGAGAATTTTGTCAGAACTATTCAGGCCATGTTTGATATCTGAATCATCAATGTCTTCTTTCGCACCAGTACAATTTATAATGGAGCCAGGAACTCTCAACATCTAGCTCCTCAAAATCATCTTTTTTTGGTGCCAGTACTATACATCAAGGAGGCAAAACTGCTGTGTGGTAAACTTGAAAATTGCTATACATGACCAATCTTCCTCTCCTTTCTTGTAAAACTGATTCCTAGTAGCCCTTTTCCTCATATTCCATTGCACTTCATTCAGAGAACTTCCTTTTCTATCATGGAGTGTTCACCTACTTCATCACTCCCTGGTGGTCTAGTGGTTAGGATTCGGCGCTCTCACCGCCGCGGCCCGGGTTCGATTCCCGGTCAGGGAAAGGGAGGTCTTCTGACTGTTTTTGACGAAAACACAGATTCTTACACTTCAGAGCATCATTTCTCATATGAAATCGTCTTTAAGTAGACTTGAGAAGCTGTGAGTGGTCAAAACAGATCATGGAAATTGATAACAAAGGGTGAGATGTCTTTCTAAATGAATTTTTGCTACTAAAAGACTTGTGCTCTTGTAGAAAAGAGAATTTTGTCAGAACTATTCAGGCCATGTTTGATATCTGAATCATCAATGTCTTCTTTCGCACCAGTACAATTTATAATGGAGCCAGGAACTCTCAACATCTAGCTCCTCAAAATCATCTTTTTTTGGTGCCAGTACTATACATCAAGGAGGCAAAACTGCTGTGTGGTAAACTTGAAAATTGCTATACATGACCAATCTTCCTCTCCTTTCTTGTAAAACTGATTCCTAGTAGCCCTTTTCCTCATATTCCATTGCACTTCATTCAGAGAACTTCCTTTTCTATCATGGAGTGTTCATCTACTTCATCACTCCCTGGTGGTCTAGTGGTTAGGATTCGGCGCTCTCACAGCTGCGGCCCGGGTTCGATTCCCGGTCAGGGAAAGGGAGGTCTTCTGACTGTTTTTGACGAAAACACAGATTCTTACACTTCAGAGCATCATTTCTCATATGAAATCGTCTTTAAGTAGACTTGAGAAGCTGTGAGTGGTCAAAACAGATCATGGAAATTGATAACAAAGGGTGAGATGTCTTTCTAAATGAATTTTTGCTACTAAAAGACTTGTGCTCTTGTAGAAAAGAGAATTTTGTCAGAACTATTCAGGCTATGTTTGATATCTGAATCATCAATGTCTTCTTTCGCACCAGTACAATTTATAATGGAGCCAGGAACTCTCAACATCTAGCTCCTCAAAATCATCTTTTTTTGGTGCCAGTACTATACATCAAGGAGGCAAAACTGCTGTGTGGTAAACTTGAAAATTGCTATACATGACCAATCTTCCTCTCCTTTCTTGTAAAACTGATTCCTAGTAGCCCTTTTCCTCATATTCCATTGCACTTCATTCAGAGAACTTCCTTTTCTATCATGGAGTGTTCACCTACTTCATCACTCCCTGGTGGTCTAGTGGTTAGGATTCGGCGCTCTCACCGCCGCGGCCTGGGTTTGATTCCCGGTCAGGGAAAGGGAGGTCTTCTGACTGTTTTTGACGAAAACACAGATTCTTACACTTCAGAGCATCATTTCTCATATGAAATCGTCTTTAAGTAGACTTGAGAAGCTGTGAGTGGTCAAAACAGATCATGGAAATTGATAACAAAGGGTGAGATGTCTTTCTAAATGAATTTTTGCTACTAAAAGACTTGTGCTCTTGTAGAAAAGAGAATTTTGTCAGAACTATTCAGGCCATGTTTGATATCTGAATCATCAATGTATTCTTTCGCACCAGTACAATTTATAATGGAGCCAGGAACTCTCAACATCTAGCTCCTCAAAATCATCTTTTTTTGGTGCCAGTACTATACATCAAGGAGGCAAAACTGCTGTGTGGTAAACTTGAAAATTGCTATACATGACCAATCTTCCTCTCCTTTCTTGTAAAACTGATTCCTAGTAGCCCTTTTCCTCATATTCCATTGCACTTCATTCAGAGAACTTCCTTTTCTATCATGGAGTGTTCACCTACTTCATCACTCCCTGGTGGTCTAGTGGTTAGGATTCGGCGCTCTCACTGCCGCGGCCCGGGTTCGATTCCCGGTCAGGGAAAGGGAGGTCTTCTGACTGTTTTTGACGAAAACACAGATTTATCAAACGTAAAAAAATCTTACACTTCAGAGCATCATTTCTCATATGAAATTGTCTTTAAGTAGACTTGAGAAGCTGTGAGTGGTCAAAACAGATCATGGAAATTGATAACAAAGGGTGAGATGTCTTTCTAAATGAATTTTTTCTACTAAAAGACTTGTGCTCTTGTAGAAAAGAGAATTTTGTCAGAACTATTCAGGCCATGTTTGATATCTGAATCATCAATGTCTTCTTTCGCACCAGTACAATTTATAATAGAGCCAGGAACTCTCAACATCTAGCTCCTCAAAATCATCTTTTTTTGGTGCCAGTACTATACATCAAGGAGGCAAAACTGCTGTGTGGTAATCTTGAAAATTGCTATACATGACCAATCTTCCTCTCCTTTCTTGTAAAACTGATTCCTAGTAGCCCTTTTCCTCATATTCCATTGCACTTCATTCAGAGAACTTCATTTTCTATCATGGAGTGGTCACCTACTTCATCACTCCCTGGTGGTTAAGTGGTTAGGATTCGGCGCTCTCACCGCCGCGGCCCGGGTTCGATTCCCGGTCAGGGAAAGGGAGGTCTTCTGAATGTTTTTGACGAAAACACAGATTCTTACACTTCAGAGCCTCATTTCTCATATGAAATCGTCTTTAAGTAGACTTGAGAAGCTGTGAGTGGTCAAAACAGATCATGGAAATTGATAACAAAGGGTGAGATGTCTTTCTAAATGAATTTTTGCTACTAAAAGACTTGTGCTCTTGTAGAAAAGAGAATTTTGTCAGAACTATTCAGGCCATGTTTGATATCTGAATCATCAATGTCTTCTTTCGCACCAGTACAATTTATAATGGAGCCAGGAACTCTCAACATCTAGCTCCTCAAAATCATCTTTTTTTGGTGCCAGTACTATACATCAAGGAGGAAAAACTGCTGTGTGGTAAACTTGAAAATTGCTATACATGACCAATCTTCCTCTCCTTTCTTGTAAAACTGATTCCTAGTAGCCCTTTTCTTCATATTCCATTGCACTTCATTCAGAGAACTTCCTTTTCTATCATGGAGTGTTCACCTACTTCATCACTCCCTGGTGGTCTAGTGGTTAGGATTCGGCGCTCTCACTGCCGCGGCCCGGGTTCGATTCCCGGTCAGGGAAAGGGAGATCTTCTGACTGTTTTTGACGAAAACACAGATTTATCAAACATAAAAAAATCTTACACTTCAGAGCATCATTTCTCATATGAAATCGTCTTTAAGTAGACTTGAGAAGCTGTGAGTGGTCAAAACAGATCATGGAAATTGATAACAAAGGTTGAGATGTCTTTCTAAATGAATTTTTGCTACTAAAAGACTTGTGCTCTTGTAGAAAAGAGAATTTTGTCAGAACTATTCAGGCCATGTTTGATATCTGAATCATCAATGTCTTCTTTCGCACCAGTACAATTTATAATGGAGCCAGGAACTCTCAACATCTAGCTCCTCAAAATCATCTTTTTTTGGTGCCAGTACTATACATCAAGGAGGCAAAACTGCTGTGTGGTAAACTTGAAAATTGCTATACATGACCAATCTTCCTCTCCTTTCTTGTAAAACTGATTCCTAGTAGCCCTTTTCCTCATATTCCATTGCACTTCATTCAGAGAACTTCCTTTTCTATCATGGAGTGTTCACCTACTTCATCACTCCCTGGTGGTCTAGTGGTTAGGATTCGGCGCTCTCACCGCCGCGGCCCGGGTTCGATTCCCGGTCAGGAAAAGGGAGGTCTTCTGACTGTTTTTGACGAAAACACAGATTCTTACACTTCAGAGCATCATTTCTCATATGAAATCGTCTTTAAGTAGACTTGAGAAGCTGTGAGTGGTCAAAACAGATCATGGAAATTGATAACAAAGGGTGAGATGTCTTTCTAAATGAATTTTTGCTACTAAAAGACTTGTGCTCTTGTAGAAAAGAGAATTTTGTCAGAACTATTCAGGCTATGTTTGATATCTGAATCATCAATGTCTTCTTTCGCACCAGTACAATTTATAATGGAGCCAGGAACTCTCAACATCTAGCTCCTCAAAATCATCTTTTTTTGGTGCCAGTACTATACATCAAGGAGGCAAAACTGCTGTGTGGTAAACTTGAAAATTGCTATACATGACCAATCTTCCTCTCCTTTCTTGTAAAACTGATTCCTAGTAGCCCTTTTCCTCATATTCCATTGCACTTCATTCAGAGAACTTCCTTTTCTATCATGGAGTGTTCACCTACTTCATCACTCCCTGGTGGTCTAGTGGTTAGGATTCGGCGCTCTCACCGCTGCGGCCTGGGTTCGATTCCCGGTCAGGGAAAGGGAGGTCTTCTGACTGTTTTTGACGAAAACACAGATTCTTACACTTCAGAGCATCATTTCTCATATGAAATCGTCTTTAAGTAGACTTGAGAAGCTGTGAGTGGTCAAAACAGATCATGGAAATTGATAACAAAGGGTGAGATGTCTTTCTAAATGAATTTTTGCTACTAAAAGACTTGTGCTCTTGTAGAAAAGAGAATTTTGTCAGAACTATTCAGGCCATGTTTGATATCTGAATCATCAATGTCTTCTTTCGCACCAGTACAATTTATAATGGAGCCAGGAACTCTCAACATCTAGCTCCTCAAAATCATCTTTTTTTGGTGCCAGTACTATACATCAAGGAGGCAAAACTGCTGTGTGGTAAACTTGAAAATTGCTATACATGACCAATCTTCCTCTCCTTTCTTGTAAAACTGATTCCTAGTAGCCCTTTTCCTCATATTCCATTGCACTTCATTCAGAGAACTTCCTTTTCTATCATGGAGTGTTCATTTACTTCATCACTCCCTGGTGGTCTAGTGGTTAGGATTCGGCGCTCTCACAGCTGCGGCCCGGGTTCGATTCCCGGTCAGGGAAAGGGAGGTCTTCTGACTGTTTTTGACGAAAACACAGATTCTTACACTTCAGAGCATCATTTCTCATATGAAATCGTCTTTAAGTAGACTTGAGAAGCTGTGAGTGGTCAAAACAGATCATGGAAATTGATAACAAAGGGTGAGATGTCTTTCTAAATGAATTTTTGCTACTAAAAGACTTGTGCTCTTGTAGAAAAGAGAATTTTGTCAGAACTATTCAGGCTATGTTTGATATCTGAATCATCAATGTCTTCTTTCGCACCAGTACAATTTATAATGGAGCCAGGAACTCTCAACATCTAGCTCCTCAAAATCATCTTTTTTTGGTGCCAGTACTATACATCAAGGAGGCAAAACTGCTGTGTGGTAAACTTGAAAATTGCTATACATGACCAATCTTCCTCTCCTTTCTTGTAAAACTGATTCCTAGTAGCCCTTTTCCTCATATTCCATTGCACTTCATTCAGAGAACTTCCTTTTCTATCATGGAGTGTTCACCTACTTCATCACTCCCTGGTGGTCTAGTGGTTAGGATTCGGCGCTCTCACCGCCGCGGCCCGGGTTCGATTCCCGGTCAGGGAAAGGGAGGTCTTCTGACTGTTTTTGACGAAAACACAGATTCTTACACTTCAGAGCATCATTTCTCATATGAAATCGTCTTTAAGTAGACTTGAGAAGCTGTGAGTGGTCAAAACAGATCATGGAAATTGATAACAAAGGGTGAGATGTCTTTCTAAATGAATTTTTGCTACTAAAAGACTTGTACTCTTGTAGAAAAGAGAATTTTGTCAGAACTATTCAGGCCATGTTTGATATCTGAATCATCAATGTCTTCTTTCGCACCAGTACAATTTATAATGGAGCCAGGAACTCTCAACATCTAGCTCCTCAAAATCATCTTTTTTTGGTGCCAGTACTATACATCAAGGAGGCAAAACTGCTGTGTGGTAAACTTGAAAATTGCTATACATGACCAATCTTCCTCTCCTTTCTTGTAAAACTGATTCCTAGTAGCCCTTTTCCTCATATTCCATTGCACTTCATTCAGAGAACTTCCTTTTCTATCATGGAGTGTTCACCTACTTCATCACTCCCTGGTGGTCTAGTGGTTAGGATTCGGCGCTCTCACCGCCGCGGCCCGGGTTCGATTCCCGGTCAGGGAAAGGGAGGTCTTCTGACTGTTTTTGACGAAAACACAGATTCTTACACTTCAGAGCATCATTTCTCATATGAAATCGTCTTTAAGTAGACTTGAGAAGCTGTGAGTGGTCAAAACAGATCATGGAAATTGATAACAAAGGGTGAGATGTCTTTCTAAATGAATTTTTGCTACTAAAAGACTTGTGCTCTTGTAGAAAAGAGAATTTTGTCAGAACTATTCAGGCCATGTTTGATATCTGAATCATCAATGTCTTCTTTCGCACCAGTACAATTTATAATGGAGCCAGGAACTCTCAACATCTAGCTCCTCAAAATCATCTTTTTTTGGTGCCAGTACTATACATCAAGGAGGCAAAACTGCTGTGTGGTAAACTTGAAAATTGCTATACATGACCAATCTTCCTCTCCTTTCTTGTAAAACTGATTCCTAGTAGCCCTTTTCCTCATATTCCATTGCACTTCATTCAGAGAACTTCCTTTTCTATCATGGAGTGTTCATCTACTTCATCACTCCCTGGTGGTCTAGTGGTTAGGATTCGGCGCTCTCACAGCTGCGGCCCGGGTTCGATTCCCGGTCAGGGAAAGGGAGGTCTTCTGACTGTTTTTGACGAAAACACAGATTCTTACACTTCAGAGCATCATTTCTCATATGAAATCGTCTTTAAGTAGACTTGAGAAGCTGTGAGTGGTCAAAACAGATCATGGAAATTGATAACAAAGGGTGAGATGTCTTTCTAAATGAATTTTTGCTACTAAAAGACTTGTGCTCTTGTAGAAAAGAGAATTTTGTCAGAACTATTCAGGCTATGTTTGATATCTGAATCATCAATGTCTTCTTTCGCACCAGTACAATTTATAATGGAGCCAGGAACTCTCAACATCTAGCTCCTCAAAATCATCTTTTTTTGGTGCCAGTACTATACATCAAGGAGGCAAAACTGCTGTGTGGTAAACTTGAAAATTGCTATACATGACCAATCTTCCTCTCCTTTCTTGTAAAACTGATTCCTAGTAGCCCTTTTCCTCATATTCCATTGCACTTCATTCAGAGAACTTCCTTTTCTATCATGGAGTGTTCACCTACTTCATCACTCCCTGGTGGTCTAGTGGTTAGGATTCGGCGCTCTCACCGCCGCGGCCTGGGTTTGATTCCCGGTCAGGGAAAGGGAGGTCTTCTGACTGTTTTTGACGAAAACACAGATTCTTACACTTCAGAGCATCATTTCTCATATGAAATCGTCTTTAAGTAGACTTGAGAAGCTGTGAGTGGTCAAAACAGATCATGGAAATTGATAACAAAGGGTGAGATGTCTTTCTAAATGAATTTTTGCTACTAAAAGACTTGTGCTCTTGTAGAAAAGAGAATTTTGTCAGAACTATTCAGGCCATGTTTGATATCTGAATCATCAATGTATTCTTTCGCACCAGTACAATTTATAATGGAGCCAGGAACTCTCAACATCTAGCTCCTCAAAATCATCTTTTTTTGGTGCCAGTACTATACATCAAGGAGGCAAAACTGCTGTGTGGTAAACTTGAAAATTGCTATACATGACCAATCTTCCTCTCCTTTCTTGTAAAACTGATTCCTAGTAGCCCTTTTCCTCATATTCCATTGCACTTCATTCAGAGAACTTCCTTTTCTATCATGGAGTGTTCACCTACTTCATCACTCCCTGGTGGTCTAGTGGTTAGGATTCGGCGCTCTCACTGCCGCGGCCCGGGTTCGATTCCCGGTCAGGGAAAGGGAGGTCTTCTGACTGTTTTTGACGAAAACACAGATTTATCAAACGTAAAAAAATCTTACACTTCAGAGCATCATTTCTCATATGAAATTGTCTTTAAGTAGACTTGAGAAGCTGTGAGTGGTCAAAACAGATCATGGAAATTGATAACAAAGGGTGAGATGTCTTTCTAAATGAATTTTTTCTACTAAAAGACTTGTGCTCTTGTAGAAAAGAGAATTTTGTCAGAACTATTCAGGCCATGTTTGATATCTGAATCATCAATGTCTTCTTTCGCACCAGTACAATTTATAATAGAGCCAGGAACTCTCAACATCTAGCTCCTCAAAATCATCTTTTTTTGGTGCCAGTACTATACATCAAGGAGGCAAAACTGCTGTGTGGTAATCTTGAAAATTGCTATACATGACCAATCTTCCTCTCCTTTCTTGTAAAACTGATTCCTAGTAGCCCTTTTCCTCATATTCCATTGCACTTCATTCAGAGAACTTCATTTTCTATCATGGAGTGGTCACCTACTTCATCACTCCCTGGTGGTTAAGTGGTTAGGATTCGGCGCTCTCACCGCCGCGGCCCGGGTTCGATTCCCGGTCAGGGAAAGGGAGGTCTTCTGAATGTTTTTGACGAAAACACAGATTCTTACACTTCAGAGCCTCATTTCTCATATGAAATCGTCTTTAAGTAGACTTGAGAAGCTGTGAGTGGTCAAAACAGATCATGGAAATTGATAACAAAGGGTGAGATGTCTTTCTAAATGAATTTTTGCTACTAAAAGACTTGTGCTCTTGTAGAAAAGAGAATTTTGTCAGAACTATTCAGGCCATGTTTGATATCTGAATCATCAATGTCTTCTTTCGCACCAGTACAATTTATAATGGAGCCAGGAACTCTCAACATCTAGCTCCTCAAAATCATCTTTTTTTGGTGCCAGTACTATACATCAAGGAGGAAAAACTGCTGTGTGGTAAACTTGAAAATTGCTATACATGACCAATCTTCCTCTCCTTTCTTGTAAAACTGATTCCTAGTAGCCCTTTTCTTCATATTCCATTGCACTTCATTCAGAGAACTTCCTTTTCTATCATGGAGTGTTCACCTACTTCATCACTCCCTGGTGGTCTAGTGGTTAGGATTCGGCGCTCTCACTGCCGCGGCCCGGGTTCGATTCCCGGTCAGGGAAAGGGAGATCTTCTGACTGTTTTTGACGAAAACACAGATTTATCAAACATAAAAAAATCTTACACTTCAGAGCATCATTTCTCATATGAAATCGTCTTTAAGTAGACTTGAGAAGCTGTGAGTGGTCAAAACAGATCATGGAAATTGATAACAAAGGTTGAGATGTCTTTCTAAATGAATTTTTGCTACTAAAAGACTTGTGCTCTTGTAGAAAAGAGAATTTTGTCAGAACTATTCAGGCCATGTTTGATATCTGAATCATCAATGTCTTCTTTCGCACCAGTACAATTTATAATGGAGCCAGGAACTCTCAACATCTAGCTCCTCAAAATCATCTTTTTTTGGTGCCAGTACTATACATCAAGGAGGCAAAACTGCTGTGTGGTAAACTTGAAAATTGCTATACATGACCAATCTTCCTCTCCTTTCTTGTAAAACTGATTCCTAGTAGCCCTTTTCCTCATATTCCATTGCACTTCATTCAGAGAACTTCCTTTTCTATCATGGAGTGTTCACCTACTTCATCACTCCCTGGTGGTCTAGTGGTTAGGATTCGGCGCTCTCACCGCCGCGGCCCGGGTTCGATTCCCGGTCAGGAAAAGGGAGGTCTTCTGACTGTTTTTGACGAAAACACAGATTCTTACACTTCAGAGCATCATTTCTCATATGAAATCGTCTTTAAGTAGACTTGAGAAGCTGTGAGTGGTCAAAACAGATCATGGAAATTGATAACAAAGGGTGAGATGTCTTTCTAAATGAATTTTTGCTACTAAAAGACTTGTGCTCTTGTAGAAAAGAGAATTTTGTCAGAACTATTCAGGCTATGTTTGATATCTGAATCATCAATGTCTTCTTTCGCACCAGTACAATTTATAATGGAGCCAGGAACTCTCAACATCTAGCTCCTCAAAATCATCTTTTTTTGGTGCCAGTACTATACATCAAGGAGGCAAAACTGCTGTGTGGTAAACTTGAAAATTGCTATACATGACCAATCTTCCTCTCCTTTCTTGTAAAACTGATTCCTAGTAGCCCTTTTCCTCATATTCCATTGCACTTCATTCAGAGAACTTCCTTTTCTATCATGGAGTGTTCACCTACTTCATCACTCCCTGGTGGTCTAGTGGTTAGGATTCGGCGCTCTCACCGCTGCGGCCTGGGTTCGATTCCCGGTCAGGGAAAGGGAGGTCTTCTGACTGTTTTTGACGAAAACACAGATTCTTACACTTCAGAGCATCATTTCTCATATGAAATCGTCTTTAAGTAGACTTGAGAAGCTGTGAGTGGTCAAAACAGATCATGGAAATTGATAACAAAGGGTGAGATGTCTTTCTAAATGAATTTTTGCTACTAAAAGACTTGTGCTCTTGTAGAAAAGAGAATTTTGTCAGAACTATTCAGGCCATGTTTGATATCTGAATCATCAATGTCTTCTTTCGCACCAGTACAATTTATAATGGAGCCAGGAACTCTCAACATCTAGCTCCTCAAAATCATCTTTTTTTGGTGCCAGTACTATACATCAAGGAGGCAAAACTGCTGTGTGGTAAACTTGAAAATTGCTATACATGACCAATCTTCCTCTCCTTTCTTGTAAAACTGATTCCTAGTAGCCCTTTTCCTCATATTCCATTGCACTTCATTCAGAGAACTTCCTTTTCTATCATGGAGTGTTCATTTACTTCATCACTCCCTGGTGGTCTAGTGGTTAGGATTCGGCGCTCTCACAGCTGCGGCCCGGGTTCGATTCCCGGTCAGGGAAAGGGAGGTCTTCTGACTGTTTTTGACGAAAACACAGATTCTTACACTTCAGAGCATCATTTCTCATATGAAATCGTCTTTAAGTAGACTTGAGAAGCTGTGAGTGGTCAAAACAGATCATGGAAATTGATAACAAAGGGTGAGATGTCTTTCTAAATGAATTTTTGCTACTAAAAGACTTGTGCTCTTGTAGAAAAGAGAATTTTGTCAGAACTATTCAGGCTATGTTTGATATCTGAATCATCAATGTCTTCTTTCGCACCAGTACAATTTATAATGGAGCCAGGAACTCTCAACATCTAGCTCCTCAAAATCATCTTTTTTTGGTGCCAGTACTATACATCAAGGAGGCAAAACTGCTGTGTGGTAAACTTGAAAATTGCTATACATGACCAATCTTCCTCTCCTTTCTTGTAAAACTGATTCCTAGTAGCCCTTTTCCTCATATTCCATTGCACTTCATTCAGAGAACTTCCTTTTCTATCATGGAGTGTTCACCTACTTCATCACTCCCTGGTGGTCTAGTGGTTAGGATTCGGCACTCTCACCGCCGCGGCCTGGGTTCGATTCCCGGTCAGGGAAAGGGAGGTCTTCTGACTGTTTTTGACGAAAACACAGATTCTTACACTTCAGAGCATCATTTCTCATATGAAATCGTCTTTAAGTAGACTTGAGAAGCTGTGAGTGGTCAAAACAGATCATGGAAATTGATAACAAAGGGTGAGATGTCTTTCTAAATGAATTTTTGCTACTAAAAGACTTGTGCTCTTGTAGAAAAGAGAATTTTGTCAGAACTATTCAGGCCATGTTTGATATCTGAATCATCAATGTCTTCTTTCGCACCAGTACAATTTATAATGGAGCCAGGAACTCTCAACATCTAGCTCCTCAAAATCATCTTTTTTTGGTGCCAGTACTATACATCAAGGAGGCAAAACTGCTGTGTGGTAAACTTGGAAATTGCTATACATGACCAATCTTCCTCTCCTTTCTTGTAAAACTGATTCCTAGTAGCCCTTTTCCTCATATTCCATTGCACTTCATTCAGAGAACTTCCTTTTCTATCATGGAGTGTTCACCTACTTCATCACTCCCTGGTGGTCTAGTGGTTAGGATTCGGCGCTCTCACCGCCGCGGCTCGGGTTCGATTCCCGGTCAGGGAAAGGGAGGTCTTCTGACTGTTTTCGACGAAAACACAGATTTATCAAACATAAAAAAATCTTACACTTCAGAGCATCATTTCTCATATGAAATCGTCTTTAAGTAGACTTGAGAAGCTGTGAGTGGTCAAAACAGATCATGGAAATTGATAACAAAGGGTGAGATGTCTTTCTAAATGAATTTTTGCTACTAAAAGACTTGTGCTCTTGTAGAAAAGAGAATTTTGTCAGAACTATTCAGGCCATGTTTGATATCTGAATCATCAATGTCTTCTTTCGCACCAGTACAATTTATAATGGAGCCAGGAACTCTCAACATCTAGCTCCTCAAAATCATCTTTTTTTGGTGCCAGTACTATACATCAAGGAGGCAAAACTGCTGTGTGGTAAACTTGAAAATTGCTATACATGACCAATCTTCCTCTCCTTTCTTGTAAAACTGATTCCTAGTAGCCCTTTTCCTCATATTCCATTGCACTTCATTCAGAGAACTTCCTTTTCTATCATGGAGTGTTCACCTACTTCATCACTCCCTGGTGGTCTAGTGGTTAGGATTCGGCGCTCTCACCGCCGCGGCCCGGGTTCGATTCCCGGTCAGGGAAAGGGAGGTCTTCTGACTGTTTTTGACGAAAACACAGATTCTTACACTTCAGAGCATCATTTCTCATATGAAATCGTCTTTAAGTAGACTTGAGAAGCTGTGAGTGGTCAAAACAGATCATGGAAATTGATAACAAAGGGTGAGATGTCTTTCTAAATGAATTTTTGCTACTAAAAGACTTGTGCTCTTGTAGAAAAGAGAATTTTGTCAGAACTATTCAGGCCATGTTTGATATCTGAATCATCAATGTCTTCTTTCGCACCAGTACAATTTATAATGGAGCCAGGAACTCTCAACATCTAGCTCCTCAAAATCATCTTTTTTTGGTGCCAGTACTATACATCAAGGAGGCAAAACTGCTGTGTGGTAAACTTGAAAATTGCTATACATGACCAATCTTCCTCTCCTTTCTTGTAAAACTGATTCCTAGTAGCCCTTTTCCTCATATTCCATTGCACTTCATTCAGAGAACTTCCTTTTCTATCATGGAGTGTTCACCTACTTCATCACTCCCTGGTGGTCTAGTGGTTAGGATTCGGCGCTCTCCGGTCAGGGAAAGGGAGGTCTTCTGACTGTTTATGACGAAAACACAGATTCTTACACTTCAGAGCATCATTTCTCATATGAAATCGTCTTTAAGTAGACTTGAGAAGCTGTGAGTGGTCAAAACAGATCATGGAAATTGATAACAAAGGGTGAGATGTCTTTCTAAATGAATTTTTGCTACTAAAAGACTTGTGCTCTTGTAGAAAAGAGAATTTTGTCAGAACTATTCAGGCCATGTTTGATATCTGAATCATCAATGTCTTCTTTCGCACCAGTACAATTTATAATGGAGCCAGGAACTCTCAACATCTAGCTCCTCAAAATCATCTTTTTTTGGTGCCAGTACTATACATCAAGGAGGCAAAACTGCTGTGTGGTAAACTTGAAAATTGCTATACATGACCAATCTTCCTCTCCTTTCTTGTAAAACTGATTCCTAGTAGCCCTTTTCCTCATATTCCATTGCACTTCATTCAGAGAACTTCCTTTTCTATCATGGAGTGTTCACCTACTTCATCGCTCCCTGGTGGTCTAGTGGTTAGGATTCGGCGCTCTCACCGCCGCGGCCCGGGTTCGATTCCCGGTCAGTTAAAGGGAGGTCTTCTGACTGTTTTTGACGAAAACACAGATTCTTACACTTCAGAGCATCAGTTCTCATATGAAATCGTCTTTAAGTAGACTTGAGAAGCTGTGAGTGGTCAAAACAGATCATGGAAATTGATAACAAAGGGTGAGATGTCTTTCTAAATGAATTTTTGCTACTAAAAGACTTGTGCTCTTGTAGAAAAGAGAATTTTGTCAGAACTATTCAGGCTATGTTTGATATCTGAATCATCAATGTCTTCTTTCGCACCAGTACAATTTATAATGGAGCCAGGAACTCTCAACATCTAGCTCCTCAAAATCATCTTTTTTTGGTGCCAGTACTATACATCAAGGAGGCAAAACTGCTGTGTGGTAAACTTGAAAATTGCTATACATGACCAATCTTCCTCTCCTTTCTTGTAAAACTGATTCCTAGTAGCCCTTTTCTTCATATTCCATTGCACTTCATTCAGAGAACTTCCTTTTCTATCATGGAGTGTTCACCTACTTCATCACTCCCTGGTGGTCTAGTGGTTAGGATTCGGCGCTCTCACCGCCGCGGCCCGGGTTCGATTCCCGGTCAGGGAAAGGGAGGTCTTCTGACTGTTTTTGACGAAAACACAGATTCTTACACTTCAGAGCCTCATTTCTCATATGAAATCGTCTTTAAGTAGACTTGAGAAGCTGTGAGTGGTCAAAACAGATCATGGAAATTGATAACAAAGGGTGAGATGTCTTTCTAAATGAATTTTTGCTACTAAAAGACTTGTGCTCTTGTAGAAAAGAGAATTTTGTCAGAACTATTCAGGCCATGTTCGATATCTGAATCATCAATTTCTTCTTTCGCACCAGTACAATTTATAATAGAGCCAGGAACTCTCAACATCTAGCTCCTCAAAATCATCTTTTTTTGGTGCCAGTACTATACATCAAGGAGGCAAAACTGCTGTGTGGTAAACTTGAAAATTGCTATACATGACCAATCTTCCTCTCCTTTCTTGTAAAACTGATTCCTAGTAGCCCTTTTCCTCATATTCCATTGCACTTCATTCAGAGAACTTCCTTTTCTATCATGGAGTGTTCACCTACTTCATCACTCCCTGGTGGTCTAGTGGTTAGGATTCGGCGCTCTCACCGCTGCGGCCCGGGTTCGATTCCCGGTCAGGGAAAGGGAGGTCTTCTGACTGTTTTTGACAAAAACACAGATTTATCAAACGTAAAAAAATCTTACACTTCAGAGCATCATTTCTCATATGAAATCGTCTTTAAGTAGACTTGAGAAGCTGTGAGTGGTCAAAACAGATCATGGAAATTGATAACAAAGGGTGAGATGTCTTTCTAAATGAATTTTTGCTACTAAAAGACTTGTGCTCTTGTAGAAAAGAGAATTTTGTCAGAACTATTCAGGCTATGTTTGATATCTGAATCATCAATGTCTTCTTTCGCACCAGTACAATTTATAATGGAGCCAGGAACTCTCAACATCTAGCTCCTCAAAATCATCTTTTTTTGGTGCCAGTACTATACATCAAGGAGGCAAAACTGCTGTGTGGTAAACTTGAAAATTGCTATACATGACCAATCTTCCTCTCCTTTCTTGTAAAACTGATTCCTAGTAGCCCTTTTCCTCATATTCCATTGCACTTCATTCAGAGAACTTCCTTTTCTATCATGGAGTGTTCACCTACTTCATCACTCCCTGGTGGTCTAGTGGTTAGGATTCGGCGCTCTCACCGCCGCGGCCCGGGTTCGATTCCCGGTCAGGGAAAGGGAGGTCTTCTGACTGTTTTTGACGAAAACACAGATTCTTACACTTCAGAGCATCATTTCTCATATGAAATCGTCTTTAAGTAGACTTGAGAAGCTGTGAGTGGTCAAAACATATCATGGAAATTGATAACAAAGGGTGAGATGTCTTTCTAAATGAATTTTTGCTACTAAAAGACTTGTGCTCTTGTAGAAAAGAGAATTTTGTCAGAACTATTCAGGCCATGT